>NC_135772.1:5348099-5543115 GCF_028453695.1 Augochlora pura
GCTACCCCCCATTTCCCGGAGTTACAATATTTGAAAATCACCCTGTATACCATTTAAAAATATATTTCTCCAAATATTCCATGAATCGTCGATTTATCGATAAAGTATCCTAAGAACACAGCAATCTCTTCTGTTGGGAGAATAAGAATAATGCCTAATACCTCCACAAAATGACTAGCCTAAATGACGGCAGGTCTTCGACGAGATTGAAAAGTCATGATCGGCCTGGGATGAAAGGGAACGCGCCGTTTATGAACAGATGAACGTATCAACGGCCGCGGAATGTGTATTTCTGGAACAGGATGAACGGACTGCAAAGTATGATGAAGCTGCAACGTCCTGACCAGGCGCTACACACGGTACGAGTATCTATCAAATTTGATATTTATTGATCTTATGCGGGAATCAATTAGATCCCGTGAATTTTATTCAGTGAATTCTGATCCTAAAACGTGTCTATTGTAAACTCTTGGTGCGCGTTCAATCAGCAACGTGACGTTCCATTACTTTGCACCAGCGACTGGTTGCGAGATTGCATGTTAACTATCATTATCATCGAATCTATTTGCATATTGTCGCTACCTAATGATAACGGTAAAATGATTTTAATTCGTTAGAGTCGAATTGAATCGAATTTCCGCGGTATTACACGAGGCTCTCGTATCAAGATCTGTACATCGATGTTTATCGCGAGACTAAATAAACGAGTTTCCGATTAATCGTTTATCTGGAGTATGAAAGTGGACGAGGGATAATTAAGCACGGAAGACGAATCAAACGCGGCGACTGTCGATAATGTCTTCATGGTGTAATAACTCCGGTTGTTCCATTGGCTCTACGATGTTATCATTGATCAAATTACTATAACCGATGTAGCACTTCGATGCTCGCCGATCCGCGCGATTTTGTTTATTAGCAGAGTGTTGCACCAGAGCTTCGCGATTATCGAAACAAATTAGTGACATAACGAGCGAATAATCTAACTTCTCATGCAATCTATGAACAACCATACACGATTAAGTCTCGAGTGCTCCAACGACTCGATATCGGTCGATACGAGATATCAGCAACCGACCGAGCCGCGTGACAAGCCAAGCCGGCGCACAGTGGTCTAAGAATTCGCTTGTTGTAGTTGAAATTGTTTTAACGTTGTTGCAAGTAGTTGACAAATAGAAACAGAATTTTCTTCGACTATAAAAGTTGAGAAATCGAGTTTTGGCCATAAATTATTGTTTCCGAAAGCATTGCGACGTCGAAAGATATATCCGGGAAATTCGTATAAATAGCTAGCAGACAGAGCATGGAAAATGAGATCAGCTTCGAAAGAGTTTAAGCACCTGCAGAAACCAGGGCCCGACGAACCATGAATTTAACGACACTGCGAATAATGCCGTGTACACGTTCCATACCAATTTTAGACTCCGAAATTGTCTGATCCGCGGATGCTCCGTGTAAAAGACATCCCTTTGAGCAGCACGATGAACGTTCGACCGACCACCGATTAATGCGGCGAATCCAGTCGTTTCTCGGACCAGAGGCGAATCAGAAAGGGCTGTTCAGCCCAACGGGAGTCGGGGAAATGGGTGCGCTCTTGTCCGAGCACGAAGCCGCACATGCATCCGAACTTGTTTCTCCGCGTGTTTTATTTTCGTAAACGAAAGACGATACTTCTCAGCGAACTCGCCCGTTTCGCGGTGCCCGTAATCGCGACGCGTAACGCCCGACGAAAAGCCAGCCGCTTCGCGCGGATTCAAATCGTTAACCCTTCAAGTGCTGACAGATCATCTCTGCAGGATGCATTATTAGCTTTCTGTGAGAGCTTCTATGAGGCACGTCTCCATCAGTTTGTTTGGTCGTGTAACGATGAAAGTTTGAAAAATATGAACCCATTGCGGTGCAATGCCCAGCTAGAATGTGCGTTGACTTTACCATCAACGGTTGCTGATTTGCATTGTATTTGTAGATAACGTCGCAGTCACGTGTGATGTATGTAAAAACAATTGTTGCGACTCAATCGTGTGATTTCGAGAAAAGATTTCGCTCGAAGGAAATTACTGTAAAGGTTTCTTCGAATAAAATATCGCCCCGATGGAAAATGAGAGGGAATCGACGCACTGGCATTTGCCGTGAATCCGATAACAGTGAGAATCGTAAAAGCAAGCAAGGAACGGTGGATATCTCGGTGTTTGAACCGGCAAACACGTCCGTCGACGCGACAAAGGCAAACTGGTAAACACACCGCTGGAAAATTCTGTTGGACGATGGGGATCGACGAGATAACTAGAATCGATCGAAGACGATCGATCATTTTCGACGAGTGCCGTGGCAACGAACGATCTTTGCGGATACGAGAGCTTGCAAGAGTGTCGCTGATTTTAGATTCTGCAGATCGAGAGAATTATTTGGATCGACGATTCTTACGAACGATAAAGTATCTGGTATTCGATGTTCCGAGCCGACGGACTGACGGCTCTGCGAAAATAAACTATCGCCCGAAAGAGTCGACTAGGCGCGCGTGCTGTGAAATTGATAAAAAACGGGCGTTCGTCGGTATAACGGTACCGTTCGCCGTGTATCGAAAACGTAATCAAACACTTTGACGAACGATTGTCCCAAGGATTGTGTCGAAGAACGGTCCGACGCTGAATACGACCGTGTTAAGAGGAGATAGCCATTTGGAAATTTCGAAAGGTCGACTTGATTTTTGTGGATCGACAGTCGAGGACCACTGTGGGACAAGTTTCTTATAGAAACACGAACAACCGACCGAGTTGGAACGCTTCAAAAGTCGCGAATTTAAGCGCATTCCTATTGGGACGCATGTAAAACCCTCTTCGACTACATTTCTCTTCAAATTTTCCATGCGAGCTCTTAATAAGATTTCGCTTCTACTAACGAAGCCATTTTTTAATCCAATTCATCGACCTTTTAGTTCTACGAAGGAAAGTGTACTTTCCCTAGAAATGAATCTAACAAAAGTTTCTCTTCGACATCCAGCAGGATAACAGGCAATTCTTCATATATTTATTCTATTCGCAGTTTAATAAATCACGAAAACAATTGTCGAACCAAGTATCCCATTTAATTAATATTGAGGTTCCCGCAAGAGCATTCAGTTCTGGTTAAAGTTCAGTCGATGACTAGAGAAATGGCTACAATTTAGTTCATATAAACTGTACTGTAAAGGTGTGCTAGGGTTAGAAATGTGGGTTCATGATAGAATTTCGTCGTTGCCCAAACGAAAGGGACCGATAGGTTTCCTAAGTAGGTCGTGTGTACGCGCGCGAAACGTTAACAGGTTTCATTAATCGTTTCATCAACTTCAAGCCGTTCTCGTTGCTGCGAACACATTAAACTCCCGTTTTCTTGATTAACGCGTTTCATTGATTTCACGTCAACGTGCCGCGCACATTTCCCCGACGCTCCTCCGGGTGCGATGTAACGCGTATTTTCCAACTGGTTCTTCCTACATGTCACAATACTGGAATTCAAGGCCATTATCGACAGTCCTATACGGCAATACTATTTATTATTTCGGAATACCATGCGAACGCGAACTCGTGCTTCCTACTTGTACTGTCTCCTCCACTTGTCTCGCTTTTCGCGATCTTAAGGTGGCTTGAAGGAGACATTTTTGTCGAACCTCTCTTTCTTGCGCGTTCTGCAAACAAAACTCTTTCTTCCCGAGAATTTATTTATCTTACCTGTGAAATGTTTTTGTTATGTATGTAACAAACTCTTTGTTTGACGTGGTGGTTTTTTATATACGGATTTTATCGCCCCCTTTTTAGACTTTCGACGAATCGAACGATAAGCGAGCAAGATAGTGATCGTGATCGCGCGATCAACGACTTTCATGGACTGATTACAATGTATAATTATATCATGACGTACCGATAATTTCCTGTGTTTTCCTATTAATTTTCATTGTTGATTCCACCTCTCCAAGAAAGTGGTACACCAATCATTCCAATCTTTTTGGTTAAACTATGTAACAACTTCATAAATCTATAGAAAAAATCATCCCAAGCATTACACCAAGGATAAACCAGAAGACCCCTTCAGAGTTTACAGGTAGAATCATCAAGGTCATCGTACAATTTTGTCGATAAAAATATTTTTGATTGAACGATTTGTATGTATTCAGTGACTTATCTCAGTTTTATCGAAGGGAAGCACAAAGCTTCCGATATTAACGTTTGATATCAACCTGTCGATCGACGACGAATGTTTTTATTTGCGATACTTATCACACAACGAAATCAAGATTCCGAGAAAACGGAAGAAATTATATAATTTTATTCGACATATTAACGTTCTAGAAATTGCATACACTGCTTTTTATTTTAGATCGTAACACTAGGAAATTTTCACCAGAAAACATTAAAACACTGTCGACGATTGGCTGCAAATAATTGAAATTGTGAACGTTTGGACGCTATGCTTGAGCGGAAAAATCCATTCGACATATCATTTATAATAATAATAAACTATTCGAACGTTTTGAAATTTCAAATCTACACGGTTCAGCGAGCGATGACACGTGGGTACTTGGTAGAAGGAAGAGGGGGAGGGGGAGAGAGAAGGAGGAAACCATCTCGGATATTTGAAAAATTTCTTCAACCGTCCGTGTTCCGATCGAGACGATTAAAGAGACGAGACTTTTGATAGTTCTCTAATTCAAAGAGAGAATGTACCCGCATATAGCGATATACAATAAGTATACTGAGAAACTACGCTAGACGACGACCGGTAGTAGATGTGGTCCAGTGATGCGGGCCATTGAGGAAACTTCGAACACGTGTACCAGAGGATTGGCAATGGAATCGACACAGGTGGGGATAAACATCGTGCGGCGCAATGTACAGACCAATGTTAGACTAGGGAGCTTGATAAAATCACTTTTACCGCGCTACTCGACTTCGTCGAGCGTACCTCAGCGTATCCGTGATGTATGCGTGCAACGAGTGACTCGATTAGACGACATTGGCTTGGAACTTGGGTTCGAAGTTCGTGTGCGGCTTCTTTGCCAATCACGAACAAGTAGAAAGCTGTAATTCCTGCGTTACGCGAACTCCGTAATGTTACATTTGCTCATCAGATAGCGGCGCAGCGGATCACGTGACGTTTAATTATGTACACAGAGAACGGAAACGCGTACCATTTCCGATATATCGTGACTAGACTGTGTGGACCTTTATGCAAAATCAAAATTCCTCTGTGCAAGCTTGTGCTACCGGAATCATGCAACATTATCCCTTTAATGCTAAAGTTGCACCAACTTAAATCCACAATTTGATCACGACCATATCCCATCTACTTGGATAGTAAAAATATCGTAAATTATAGATTTGAAATGGAGCTAAAATTATGCGTGCTCAGAATATATTCTCTCGAGTCTGTACGTACAAGCCTGTGGTATTGTAAGATGGGAATTATAGTTTTGTCGATAAGCTTACTTACCGTTCAGACCATATTTCTCCTGGTTACTCTTGACCTGGTCACCAGACAATCCTCTTTCCTGATCAACGCCAAAGTAACCTACTACCTCTTCCACTGTCTTGCAATGGCCGTCCTCCATGGTTGTTTTTGTATTAGTATGTCACTAATCTTATCTGTTCAATGGTTGTCCACGGTCATTCACACTGTAGTTTCTGAAATACGAACATAGCTTGGGTAAGAACTCAATTGTTTGCAGTATTCAAATGAAATAATTATAAGCCACGATTCACACTGCACACTAAACTAAGATTAGTAATGGCAAAAATAGCGTGATGCGTGAATCAACGAAAGTAGAAAAGAATCGGAAGAGCAGAAAATTACTAGAAGACAGACACTCCCAGCTGAAAGGGAAAGAAACGTGTGTTCGACGCACGCTGCTTCGAATCTTTAAGAAAATGAATAGATAAGAAAAAGAGGTGGGAGGGCTCGTTCTTCACGAGGCCGGTTAGCGAATGACAACGGAAACGTTCGAGAAATACCGGAGGTGAAAGAAAATATTGAAATACGCGCGGCAAAAATGGGAGCGTACACAGAGTACGCAAATGCACCGCGTGTACGCACTTTTCGCGTCCGCGTTGCAGGTTAAATGTTGCTGAAACTGCGATAACTTGGTCGCGGCAGGATATACTGCTCCGTTTTTCCCGATTCTATGCGGGCGAGGACAGGGTGACACGAGGTCCAATGGAAGAACGAAACTCACCAGAAACGGTGTCGAAGCGTTCGATGACGACGACGACGTGTCACAGAAAAATTACGTTACGGTTGCCGAATATTTAGGTTAGCTACAGGTCCCTAAGTTGCACTCGAGCACACACAAAAAAACTAACGAGGAAACGGAATTGGCACGGAAAAAACTCGCCGGACGCTAAGAATAATAGTCCTGCGGCCGGAACACGACGTATCACGATACGCGGGCACAGAAATTCGAGACGCACGTCATTTTCCTAACGGATATATTTCCCCTAACTGCTAAGCAAACCTCCTCTTCCGTGAGACTGACGCAGCGAACGGCAAATCATTGCGCACGCGCGCCACCTCGCGGAATGCCCCATTAACAAGTTGCAGAGCGCAGCTGCCACCGCGCCGTCTGCGATTCACTGTTTAACGTAAATAAAACAGAAATACGTCCGTGGCTGCTGTTAAATAGCCTGTCGATTGCTCGCGACTCGATGCCTGGACATTATTCGTATCAGAAGATTATGAGCGATCAAAAATCAATCGATCGTTATTGTATTATTTCGCGAAACCCGCGTCACGGTCGGGGCGCGCCATGCCGCAGGAAAGTGCGTGCGAGTCGACGGATCGAGCATGTGGAACAACGCCATTGGCTGGACAGCGTTCGTAAAGTATGACGCGCTCGGCTATTTTCAGTCTTCTACTAGTCTATTTCCTTGGCGCGTATTTTAAGACATTCAAAGGACATTACTATATTGTCGTTATGTAACTGTTGCTCTCGTACTCCTCTTATTATTTTCATCGCGGAAATTTCGGTAAGAAAATTAACATACCGACACCGATCATCGGTATAAAGAATCACGGATATACTTGTCCAAAGATATACAATCAAAGGGCTCGATGAATCGAGTAAACCTAGATTTGTTCAACAGTTAATTGACTATTAGAGTTATGTAAAAGTGAAATCTTGGGGATGGAAGCTCTATGACAAATTTTCGATACTGTTACGTAACGGAGGAAGAATTTAGTCGAGTGTACTTCTACTTTGTATCTCTACAAACATGTAGAATTTTGAAATCGAATTATTTACTTTTGTTTTACGCGAACTTGAATTATTATAAACATTGCCCAAGCGAATAGGCTCTTTTAGTAAGAATCTAGACAAATGCTTAAAAAAATTAATTTATTAATTAGCATGTTTAACATTTATTCATCAATTTTGCACGACGTTCACCCTCTGTTCAATGACATACATATAGTCATAGCGCGCAATGTTTTAACCCGTGTTTACGCGTTATCCAGCCGCGGAACAATGTGGGTACCAAGTAAGCACACGGAAAATTCATCGCACGATGGAAAATGTCAATGTCTGTCGCGATCCTTGCAGGTTCAAGGTCAACGATCGGCGAACTTGAAATTCGTACCAAGTTCAGAGGTCGTATAATAGTAAACGTCGAAGCCAAGGTTAAGCGGTAAACTCAAGTGTCAATGGAAGAATGAAGTAGCCCATTGGGGTTACGGTCACCAAAATCGGTGACAAGTGACAGCTACGCAGAACGAACAACTACTCCGACAATCCCAAGTTAGATTTTTCATCGCAACCCGAATTTGTTCGACTAGCAATAGTTTTCGACAGTATAGAGCCCGATGGAGCGACACCTGGATCTTAAGCGACGATCGATCAAATCTTCTTCAAGGCCTCCACTCTTTTCCCGCCTCCTCGGTCTCTAGTTTGATCCTATCTTTTCGTAGAGCGCATTCAAACAAGAAATTATTGTAAAACTCCCGTAGAACTAACCCTTTTGACGCTAATGTAGGCAGCTGTCTCGTTGCACCAACGAAAATAGGCAAACGGTCATAACATTCGGTTTGGTAAACTTGAAATAATGGCACGCGCTAAGAAGCCAGACGACTGCGGCTAGACGATTGGCCGCGCGGGACTGGCGGGTACACTTTGAAACCGGTCCGAAACCTGTCCGGCCGATCAGCTCACTCGAACGCCCGGGACGCAACTAGCCGGCCAAATCGCGCGTGCCCCAGCGGACGATTTTAGCACGTCTCTGACGACGACTTCCTAATTATTTTGGCAGAGATGTTCAGGAGGCACTCTGATTTCTCTCCCTCCCTTTCGGTTTTACTCTATCACGCTGCTACTGGCTGTACGTTCACGTCCCCGTTCTCCCTCGATCGACTCCCTTATCTCTATAGCCCGACTCTCCCCCGTTTTTACCCAACTGCACGCACCAACCAACGCACTTTTCTACCATTTATCCTAATCCGCTCGACATCTACTTTTAGATTTCATGTTTCGCCATTTCACTTTTATCCGCGCGTACGAGCAACGTCATTCCCTCCTCTCCCTCGCTCCCTTTCCCGTGAATCGAGCGTTCTTGCACGTGCACGAAGGACCATTATCGAGGTACCATTATTTTATTAAAATTGCTACTAGTCAAAACGACAAACAAGCGAAGACTTAGTCGTGTGGATACAAGCGGGATGAGTCATTTTGAATTAAAGGTAGCGAAACGCTAATGCCAAAATATTGTTAGGTAACAGAGACTGGTGGTGATATAATATTCGAATCGTTGCATCGCGGCGGAACGGTTTCTATTTGAAGATGAGATGCAACATGGTGGACGGGCTATAAAGATAGGAAATGTAGTACGTTTGTTGGCAAACAAGTGGAGGTCGTGTTTGTATGTAACGTGAGCCTCACACCGACACATACGATGAAGCAATACACTATGTTAGTCTAGCTGAAAGTTGGGTATGCTACGCTAATCTAAGAAAACATCGGCGATCCTGAACAACGTTTTCTTATCATTATACTTCGTTGCTTCCGGGAACGGAGAATTTTTGGAACAGTAAATTATCGTATGATTATTACGAATACTTGGCAAAACATTTCTAAGCCTCTCGATAAAACTATCGGATCGTTATAACTTACGATACCGTTTTATCATTCGAATTTTCAACAAACTACGTAAAATGTAATAGAAATTCAATCAATGTAACCTTCGCGCGTTTATATGTATACTATCATGTATGTAGTCGAATGGTTTCCTACGAACGATGATCGACCCCCGACGCGTGTCCGGTCGATTCCGTCAAATTGATCTTTAACGGAAAAATTAGGAGAAATCACTGGACACGTAGGACTCTTCACGATTTCGTAACACAGCAGAGTTCACGATGCAGCTAGTGTTCCTTTTAGCTTTTAATGTCACACATCACTTTCCGGTGTCCATGTCCATTTCAATACGTTTCTTTTCGCTGTTCTAGCCATCTATCCTTTCCCATTAGTTCACACTGTGTCGGTCGAGATGTACCATCACAAAACACTAACTCGGCGGTGTCACCGATGTTGATGCAGCAAGTGGACTTACCAATGCTTCTTTCTTTACCGGGAAGCCCGTCGATTCTTTGGTTCGTCGAGAAGCACCGGCACCGTAGGTCCCGATCCCAAACACTGGTCAAGCCGCACAAATTTGTACGGCAGCTATATATCTTTGTACTATATAAATATATGCATATGTATATATATATATATGTGCGCGAGTGTGTCTCTGTGTATATATATGTATATATATATATATATATATGTAATTGTTGTCACACTGTGTAACTGAGTCTAGAAGAGATTTATCCGGATCGGCTACTCCTCCGTGAGCATTGCTCGAAACGCGTGCTTACTATTTATTCTTTACATGGAAGGGTGAGGGCGAAAACAAACAACAAACATTCAAAGGGCAACGCCTGCGCTGCTGAACGAAACGAAGCAACGAACGTCGCCGAATTTCCTTTAAATAGTCCGTAGGCGTCGCTACCTGGCGGCGAGACACCGAACGAGGGAAAACTCTGGCGAAAAGCCAGTGGTCCCGGCGACTGCCGTACAGCCTCCTGTGGCTGTCGTCGCAGTTTTTTCGATTTAACCTTCGAATTCGGTGAGCCGACGCTAGCCGAGATTCGGAACAACGCGTCGAGACCACCCTGGTTGCTTTGTTCACCAGCGCGTCGGTAACAATCGCACGAGAAGCCGACTGCGCGCATCGCCTCCACCCTTCTCCTACGATCGACACTTCCGGAAACCGCGTCGCTTCCATCACCGTGCAAACCATCAGATTCTCTACATTGGGATTCGCGCAAATACATTTTTTTTTGTGTTACTAAACTGCTTCAACATGCACACGATAGAGCTCGAATCGATAAACAATTAAAAATTGATGTTATACGCCGTCGAATCGTATTGTAGTAGGCTTTGGTTTTATCAGAATTGTTTGCAAGTAGGGTCGTTATCTTATTAATTATGTTTAGACGAATACGATAAGGAGTTAACGAAATAAATAATCCTTTTCATTTTTATATTAACACATTCTCGAGTTTGATCTAATTCAAACACTTTTTGCCAGGCCAAAATTGCAGCAAAGTGGTCAACTTGCTCGTAGTAGAAATTTTAGTTGGTCCGTTTACGTGGGACGATAACGATCGTTCAACGACACATCGATTGATACACTGTTCTTATTGGAAATGTTCAAGGTACAGAGATTTTTCTTAAGATCGAAAATAGGTTGGCGCAGATCCAAGTGCGATATCAGGTACAACCTCAAAGGTAATTTATCGACGGCGACCCCCAACGACCGAACATGTTCGAAAAATTTGTTATTTCGCCAGTTGGGACACATCATTTATATTATCAAGCCGAACAAGGCAAACCTACCGATTAAGCCTTGTCGCTTTGTTCTGTTATTGTCTCCGCGCTGACAGGCGCGAGGTGGTGCGAACCTTGATCGTCTCGGGGAATCTACAGCTCGTTACATAACTTTCGTTTCGGTGACGCGTATGGTCCAACGTGTAGTAAATTTAAAATAAGTCGTCGCTTGTTACCAAGAGTAAGATTTTTGACATCGTTCTGCTACGAGCCGAGTTGATACACCAACTAGCTTCACGCAATAATCATTAGGAGGTTTCACGTTTTAAACATTGTTCTGGTTGCGTTGTGTACCGAATATGGGTGATATTCCAATTATGCGCACAGTCGTTACAAGAATCTCGAAAGTGATACCGTGCATCTTCAGAGATTTAATCCCACGTTGGTTGAACGTACTCAACGTTGCGTCAATGCCAAAAGAACTTATTTTAAACGATATAGACGACTTTTGTAGATACAATTGTAAAGCAACTTACTGTTAATCTTCGTGTAATGATACAATCTAGAACTCCATCAATTTTTTCCATATTGTTACAGAACGCCCAACATTTATTTTCAAGTACGTAAGCTGCTCGGGACGGAGCAGCCAGCGTGCGAATGGCCGCGAAACAGTCAGCGGATAGACGAGAGGAAAGATATGCGAGAACGGTCAACGTTCTGTGTTTCTTTCGCATCTTCGAAATTTATTTAACCAACGGACGACGAACCGTTCTCAAAATTATACAACAGGCGATATTTGCGATCACCTTCGACATGATTTAACAATTTTTCAAAACATACTCGTGATGATATTGTTCATTGGTAATAACTAGGTAGCGACAGTCTCCTTCCGTTGGGACGGTTCTAGTCGGACCGCCGAATCTTTGCAACGTTTGAAAGGGATAAATCCGCGGTGAATGAATTAGCTGCCAATTAAAAATAAACGTGCACCGAATAGCCGAAAATATTTGGTGCGATCGCGAGCTTATTTTCGGCAATGTCGAACGAATCAAGGGAAACGCGTTTCCTTGAGTCGACCAAATGAAACGGGATCGTCGGTTGTTTGATTGTACAGTTGCTCCCTCGGACAACGCAGTCTTGATTGTAATCTTGATTGCAAACGAACATTTTTTTCCTGAACAATTTGAACATTCGTTTCGGGTCAATTTACGTATCCAGCGTGCTTTTAACATTTCCTTTGTAATAACAACGAAAAATAGAACGTTATCGCGTATAACGTTTAGGAAGAGTGCATTTGGAATGCTCGGCTAATCTGCGTAAGCAATTATCGTCCTTGGCATAATCGTTACGTTTGATAAAACACTTTTCGTGTCAGAAGCTTGAACCAATATGAATTCATAGGATGATCACTCTGTCCACAGGGAAAGCTTTCACACCGTGGTTACTCCTCGTCGCGGGAATCGGTTAATAAGTTGCCACGAAGGGGATTGGAGCATTCTCTCATTACGACAACCGAAAATAGACGTCGTTATTTCGTCGGTAACTCGTAGTCGCAGTTCAAAGCATCACGTTATTTTTAGGTAAAACATAAAGCGTTACGTAAAAGACAGCCAGTGTACCGACGTTCCGGTATTCATTAGGCGAACCATATTTTTTTTATTTTCGAACCACAGAGAAGCTCGGCGGCAGCCGTCGTACATTCATTAGCAAAAATAGTTCCTTGGTCCCCATGTTTTTTAAACCTCGTGTCAAACATCGAAGAAATGAAAGAAGAAAAACGGTAAATCGATCTCGAGAAGTTTATAAAAAGGGTTATTACTCCATTTATTTCAATGTTAATATCCCCGTTGGACCGTTTGTTTACGAGGCTACTCTACGCGCGATATGACGATACTATTCTATTTAGTAGAACACGTGTTCTGGCAACTTAGATTCCGCGTTAACGTTGATTTCAATGGACAGACCCCACCGAAATAGAGCTACGAGCGCGTTAGACTCGACCCGTACGCAACGGCAACCCGAATCCCATTTATTTACGGACGTTTTTATAAATGAAGTGTTAAACACTCGCGACGAGACAGCGTGTCATCTCCAGTGATCGATAGAACGTTACGCGTTCCAAGACTAGACGCTTTTTTTTCTTTTGAAATGTGATAAAGACCACCGGTTTTGGTTGCGAGCATACGCCGCCGGACAGATGGCACGTCTCGTCTAAGATATTGCGCTGCTGTACACTAAATGGGACGAATCGGAACGTCGATAGAAAGTTTGTCGAGGGTTGTCTATATTGTCGTAAAGCCCGGTGGCGATCGTCGGTCGCGGGAAAAAAAAATGGCAAAGCTCGATTGTCTTTGCCGGCGACAAGTCCTTGCGACGAAAGACGCCGCTTCGGAGATTTAAGGGCGCCATCGGGAGGATCAGAGTTGAGACTCCGTATGACAGATAGGGGTTACGGGGTGTAGCAGAGCGTGCAAGATACGTCTATTCTGGATTCTGGCAACAATAATGCCTCCCAGGGACAGCGAGTGGATTGGGAGTAACACGCGCCGTAGTCCCGCAAACAACTAATGACGTGTCTGGTACAAAAGGCCGGCCGCTCTAATTTCGTATTATCCTGCCGGTTCCTAAAAATACTAGCGAGACGCGGATGTAAGCGTGGGTACGTTCACTTTTTAAGGAGGAAGCAGAACTCCTCTCGCGTCCGTCGACCATATCTCTAAAGAACAGAGCTCCGAGCTATGTACACGCAAGCGCGAGAACGATCACCGCGCCGATATTTATTTGACAACAATGTTTCTGGCTGTTTGCGAATTTTCAATCGATTATCAATTTTAGAGTTACGCTATAAATCGTAGAATATAATAGCTCGGCAAAACTTAAGTTTTCATTAAAGTTTGCGTTACCCCAGAACGACGTTCGTTGGTCCGATCTAATAGACGCGTTTCTTTCGCTTCCGTTTTAATTGAAAAAGCTCGTGACATGTTCCGAACGCAGGAAATAAGGGAGAGTGTCTTTAGTCGCATGCTGACAGATACACGAGCAGCACGTTCCCCAGACTGCGATAGATTCCACGATGAAAGGAATTTACAATTTCGAGAGATGAGAGATAATCATTCGAAGCAGGGAATTCGCTCGAGCGAGTTGCTCAATGCCGGGGACGCGTTACCTGTTGATCTGAAATATTTAAGAGATCTAGTTTCGCGGCCATGTTCATCACCTGCACCGATGAGCGTGCACGTGTGCATACGTAAAACAACAACGGGTCTTTGGCTCAGCGGCTTGCGTCAGAGAGACATTCTTTCCGGTAGGAAGTCTGGGGATACAGAGTCAACGCGTCTGTCAAGCGAGCCTAACAGCCGCGGATCAAGAACGATCGGCCTGCGGACGCGCGCGCAGGTTGTACCGTCGCGTCGCATCTTGTCGTGCCTTGTCGCGCCGATTTTCAGGGTTAACCGTAATATCGGTGCCACTTATGTAAAATCATGTGCGAGTAACATTGATCTAATTATAAACACGGCAGTCCGGCTGGTCTGTACGCGTTCATTACCTGCGCGTACGCCGCTCGAGTAATTTGCGATGCAGTTGCTCTTTGGTGCTTACGACCTAAACTAAAAATACGTGGGGTCCGATCAACGGCCAACTGGGCCAGTGAAGTAACCGTAGCTCAACGTCCCAAATATAGTCCGACATCTCTACATAGGCGGCTGCCGATAGTTGGCATCTGCAGCAAAGTGCAAGAGCACCGAGGGGATAATAGCGGCTGTCACCGAGATTCCCTAATGACACGGCCACCGTCGAACCGCTCGATTCTCACGTCTAATTTTGGTCCTACGTAAATCCCGGCTTATGGAATTCACCGCCTCTTATCAAGGACCAATTTGTGCGTGCTCAGAAATTTCTGGATTGCCCGGTGGGGCACCTCGTTTAGCTCGTCACAGCACCTCGTCGGGTGTTGGTGCTCGATCGCCTTCGTTCCTGCATCCTCGATGGCCGATTCGTCGCAACGAATTCATGGCTCGCATTGTGGACATTTCGAACGCGAGAGATTGGCTTCCACAAATACAGACGTCGTTCGGAGCACGGTGATTCGCGATCAAACGGCTTAGAATAATTCAGACCGCGCCGAATCTTTTATTGGAGTAGGTTATCAAGTTGAAGAATCAATTTTACCGTGGATCGCGTACCGAAGGTAAATCCGTGCCAGAAACTTGGATTCGCGATAGCCACGATATTCCGATGCGAACGCTGCCGATAAACTTCGCGATCGGCCGCTGCCAAGACTGCTGTGCACTTTGTTCTACGTTTGTTTTAATTCAATCCTCGACGACACGTGGAAGGGTTATAAATAAACGCAATGCGACTGTTTGTACGTCGATACAAAGTCGATCAATCGTTTAAGTTTGTAGTCGGCGATAAATGCTTCGGCGCAGACTATAAATGCCAATAGCTAGAGACGAAACTGTTCTACCCGGGATATCGTCGTCGATTTGCGCCATTTGCGTCGTCGTTTAAAACGACCATGTAAATATCGTTAACTCTCATGGAAAGTCCAATATAAATAACATACGGATTTCTGTGCACACGCGCGCCGCGTTTATCCCTTTTCCGGGTTATGAGTCTTTTCTCTCTAAAGCGTGACGTCTAAAGCAAGGACGACGGATCCTGCACCAAGAAAATCACTCGACCCGTTCAGCGGTCTGTGAATGCTTATCTGGCGGCAAGAATAAATTGGAAAAAAAGAAACCTCTCCACTATAAATATTCCGTTGTGTGCCTGTGCCTAGAAGCGATCTATTAGTTTCGTTCGCACTGGGTATTCGCTCCGCGACACCGCATACGTATCCATGCTATTTTCGCAATTTGCCAAAGTCGCTGCTTACGGAGTTATCGGAGTGGTTACAGTCGCGCGCCTCATCCTGTATAAAAAAAGGAAAAGGGTCACGGTAAGGTCTCTGCTGTGCTGCCTTTCATTACACGTGTTTACGACTCGATGAAAGCAGCGAGGAAATCTATTTTTATGGCACGGAGTCCGTCTGTAATCGAGCACGCGTCGACTGAAGAAGGTCCGCGCGCTCGCCCTTATCGGACCTGTCCGCCACCGTTTTCACTATCTCGCGTACGAACAGGATCGAGAAGGGTGGCCCGAGCTACCAGCGGAGAAGCCGGGACCGAAATTCCCGCGATCGTTTCGAGATGTAGAGCAAAATCTGTTGGCAGACGTTCACGATAGACCGAAAGCTCGCGGCGACCGTCCGAGCCCATGCGATATGCGAGCAAACGACAGGTATTGTCCGCGGTCCTAAATTATTCAACGTTTTCTGCCGCTGGGGAGAAACTTTGGCAGGTTTCGAGCAACGCGACGTCGAGGAAACGCAGAAAACTCCCATCTATCATGTCGAAACGCGTAACGCAAAAATAGTCGCAAGGATACACCGAGGTCGGACTTGGCGACGTGGACGTGGACGTGGACGTGGACGCGGACGCGGACGTGGACGACGTCAAGGGTGCGTGGATTATCGGGGCGCGTACGAGCTAACGAAGCTACGTTACCGTGATCTCTGATGCACGCCATAATTTTCAAGTCATCGAGAATGTTTAACGATTTTGAAAAAATTCCAAATCACAGCTTGAAGAAACTTACAAGGAAACGTATTAGCCGCTTATAGAATACTTTATCGAACACTTGCTTTCTTACAAATTAAACAATCTGTTATTCGTTTATCGATTCTTCCTGCTAATTCAATAATTGTTTAAAACTAGACCTATCGTGCTAGTCACAACGATCGATTTCTCACTTTTTATTGGAAAGCTGTCGACATTACGAACATTCTTTCGCAGGAAATGACTCGAGATTACGTTAGAATAGAAATAGCGAAAGGTCTGTGTAAGTTCAATCTTTTTGATACTTCATCAATCAAATTACTTATCAACTTCTGAAACAAGACGTACAGTCTGGATATATGGTTAATGATATCCATATTTTTAAGAGCCACCGACGATTACCTTGGAAATTAATAAAGAGAAAGTCATACTGCTATTTCGTAATGAAAATTATCGATATGAAAAAGCATGACGAAATATCGAACAAGTACAAGAAGACGATTTCACGTATTTCAGAAAGTATCGGTCGACTCGTACGACGCGCAGGACGTTTAGAGAGATGCGATACGCTAAAGAAGGAAGGGATGACAAGTTACACGTCGACACTCGCTCAAATCACATTTCTTTTTTCTCGAAGAAATTCTCTCCCGACGTCACGATATATCCTTGAAAGAGACGTTAAAATGGCCGGTCAAAAGCCTACGCTCTAGGCCAGGGGCTAGGCTAAGCTATTTCCGATGTTCAGCTTATGGACAAAAATAGTCCTAGAGAGCTTTCGAGTAAGAAGTCGCTGGGACTTCTTATGCCCCGCTACCAGACAAACGTGATTTCCATACTTCCGCCGCTGTAGTGGGAGCTCTTTAAACCTGCTACCTATTTTCTTTTACGTAACTCTACAGGAAGTTCCTCGCGATAATTTATGAATTTACAACGCTCCAATAATTCTCCCCACCTCCATCCCCTTTCTCGACTAACCCAGTCTCGACTCTCATTTTTCAATTTCACTATGCGCGTCCAAGACTTTAATCTGTATTAATTCTGCTGGAAATTAAAATATTCTTCAATTTCCAGGCAATTTAATGAGAAAGATACAAGTGTCTACTTTTCTCTTTAACAGAATACTCAATTCTATAGACATTTCCGAGTAATTAAAGAACTATCTTGCATTTATGACATTTACAATTTACTAAAACTTTTATGAAAAGAAACATGTTTGTAATGTACGATAAAATTGCAAGGAATAATGGGCAAATGAATGGCAAGGATAGTAGGACGACGACAGATAATGCGAGGTCCTGATCAAGAGGATTCGCGGAAATCGCAACGAGAATGCGAGCCGTTTACGATTGTTTCAGTAATTGGTGCAAGCAATTAATCTGAACGCACCCACGTACACACGCGTATAGCTTAGTGTCGGTGGTTAGCAAGCGCACGTTTCTTCTCGTTGCAAACAGCTATTTCCACTGTCGGCGACGCGCGACAGGTGCCTATACGCATGCCAGCCAGCTAGAGCTAGCTAGCTAGCTAGTCCCGCCGCGGGATACTACAATTCTCGGGCACGGATTTCGAAATTGAAACGAAAACCCCGAGGTATTTTCAATCGTCTTCTTTGCTGGCAGTGCCTTCGGTTACTCCTCGGGGCGATTCTTCGTCCTGGCCGGACCGATAGGTGAAGGCAACCGAATGCATTTGCTTCTCGGCATATTTTTGGCGGGCATGTGAAGCAAGAGTTTAGGATGCGCACCCCAGCCACTTTGAAATTTTTCAAATTTATTTCGGAGTTTCGCCGCCATACAAGGCTGATAGCTTAAAGCAGCCGAACCTGAAAATTACTCGTAATTCCAGTCTACTTTACCCGGTGAAATACTTTGATGCAAGACCTAGGCGATTTCACTGTTCAATAAAATTTTACTCGAAGCTATACAGAATGTAGACTTATCCGGATCTCGCGCACAAAGATGACTCTGATCGTGGCCCACGATGCATCCACGCGTCGGACAAGGTCAATAAAAAATACAATGGCCGTGTTTTTGTGAGATAATTCGCGTTGTGTGAGATAATTCGCGATACGTATCCATTGGCAGTGGGAAATCAGAAAATAGTAGTCGATTTGGATAACCCAGTTCCATAGACCTAATTCTCGTGGCGCGCGCGACCTTTACATCTGCTGGTTCGACTAGCCGAGATAGAGAGGGATCCACCTCAAAAGCTGCTCCACCTGCCACCGGACACCAGTGTGACCAGGCTGACCGTCCGGCAGACCGCCCACACGAATTGCTACTGCGTTATTTCGAGTGTTTTAGCCTTGGGTGGCGGCCAGAGAAAACTTTTGAAATATCGGGGAACGCTTCTCGGGCTCTCTTTCTCGGCCATTAGGGTTTCAAGATAAGTACGGACCGTCGTCGAGTGTTCACTAGCAGTGGGTGCAACGAGTTTATGCCGGGAACGTGTTCACGGACATTTCCGAAAACCACTCGAATCGACGATGAAAACCGTTCTCACGAAAAGTGGGAAAGACCTCGCCGATACAGTATCGATCCCATTTTACTCGAATTGCGCGAGATAAACTACTGGCCGTGGAGGACGCGTAAATCACTCGTCAATTTTCTTATAGGATTTCATCACCACGTTTATACGGACATATCCTAGTTTCGACGATTATTTACACAAACTTTTCGAGAGCAAGCTAAAACAATGGGCCAAAGTATTCCTACTGAAAATTTCACTTGGATATATAAAGGCGATGTCTTTTTCGTCGTAAATCGTCAGAGGTTGAATTAACGCTACGTTCCTTCTCGAGATACCGATGATGAACGGACTACTGACTGCCAGCCAAGATTACAACCGAGTTATGATATATTTTGTCACGTGCTGTTTGCACGTTCTCATTTTTCTTATTTCTACGAAAAATGTGTTTCATTTAAACAGCGAATGCAAATTGATTCCTAGATTCTTTGATTATCAACATTCGCCTAAATATGTAGATCAGTCTAAAGTAATCCACAAACAATTGCAGAAATTAGTCAGGCTTTAACTCCTTGCACTATAACAACGATATTAATTAATTTCTTCTACATCGAAATAAAAATAAATATTGCCTCGATTCTGCTATAGTTATTTATGAAGGAAGAAGTATTTCTAGAACGACTATGATACTATTCTTTCCAAGTCTAATACGTCTTCTCATATTGCACTGACAATGTGATTTTCTGCGCAAGCAATGCGACGATTAATTGAATAGAACTTGGTTGAGAACCACGGCTTAGTCATCACGTGCAACGGCCCCTCTTTTTTGATTTTCACTCGTGGCCACCAGACCTGGGTAAATATATTTTCCTAATAATTCTTTTAATTAACGAATATAATTGGAACATTTAGCTTAGTTTCGCTTTAAAATATATTTTAAACTCTTTCAAACGAAGCACATGCAACACAGTCGAAAGAAATAATATTAGCAAAAATCTGTATCTCTTGGTTAAAATATTTTTACGCAGGCCTGGTGGCCACCTTTGATCTCCCTAACCACCCCTACCCCCCGATGGTCTTCGTGTCTCTTTGATCGACAACGCGATGCTACTGCATTTGTGCACTTGACGATGTTCAAAGGTGCGATGCTAGCAGTCGCGACAGTTGTGGGTGAACCTTGAAGAGCTCCATCGAGCATTGTATCTTTCAGTGCGCAGCTTTTCCCGGCAAGAAAGTCTCCGAGGAATTTTCGTCGACTGTGACGTCACCGTCGCAGTGGTCTCGTGTTATTTGGCACGGTACCGGGCGTGACGCGTTGGACGAAAGGCAATATATACGTCGTGTCGGCGGGAGAAAAAAGTACGATAGCTGGACATGCGTGGCGATCAAAGCATCTCGGCGGCAGGGATAATTGTATTTTTCAAAGAGTACGAGCTTTGCAGCGGCGGGAAACACTTCCTTGGCGAAAACGAGCTCTCTGGCCCGACACCGAGCGTTCGGCTCGAACGTGAAATAATAATAACAGCTCAGGCAAAGATTCCACTCATGATTTCTCGATCGAAAATTTAAATAGATCTCGCGGGCCAGCGCGACGCGTAGGAACGCTGTCAGGGAGAAAATACGTCGGTAGTCTGGAAATCGAATCGAAGTTTGTTTTCATTTGTCTTCTTTCACTGTGGCACTATCATCTGTATAGTCCTTCTCTTTATCGTCCTCCCGTCTTCCCCTCTGGACTCAGGCCCATCTTCGAATCACTCGGTGTTACGTCATAAGAGGAACTTTGAAAGAATGCTATTAGTCGGGTATTACGGATTCCTTGAAAATACGTCGAGTCGTCCAGGCAAATACTCCGCTCGTGAAGATCAAGGTGCCCCTGCAAAAAAAGCAATTCACATTGGAGCATTGTGCACGATTGAATCGATAATACAGTCAGGTATTGTTTAACAGTACGTTAATTGAATCGTTGGAGACCAGTTGTATTTCTCCAACTCGAAATTATAACATAAGCGTCCTTTCCCCATCGACTGTCTGATTTACATAATAAGGGTATCGCAATTACCAACAGTCAAGCCCTCGACTACGTGATCAAAGTTCCGTAAGGGTTTCGCAAAGATTTCGCAAGGGTTTCGGTGAAACATCGAAGAGAAGCGATCGAAATCGGAGCATCTCCAACGTTTTGCTGTAGCGTTGGGTAACGCGATGGGTGCCACGATGTGCACTGCCTTCGCAACAATTGGCACCGTGAACAGTACTTGTGCATCTACGGCAATCTTAGAGTGCTAATTAGAGATTTTGCAGGCGCAGCGACTCTTCGCCCCCCTGGGAAGAGCCATTAATTTGTTTGACGCAACGCGGATAGCCTCGTTCACTAACACGGATTGAAATTAAGCACCGCGCGAGTATCGGTATCGTGCGGCCTGTTTAAAATTCCAATTGCATCACGCCGGTTTTAGAAATGTCACCAGATTAGTGCATACCGACGTGGCCTCGGAAAATGGCCCCACAACACCCCAGCCATCGGATGATCATCGTCGGCACCTCAAATCGTGAAATATTTTGTTCCCGATGAATTCTACTCGGTTCCCACTATGCAGAATCGTTACTATGCTGAACGCGAGCAGAGACCATACAATTTTAGGACCGTGTGATAATGCAGTAAATTATGCAGCGATAAATGTCGCGCGCAGTTAAATCACTTACACCGACAGCTTTATATTTACGCGCAAGCAGACGTTTTAACACGCGGGCTACGAGTATTAGTGATAGCACTGAAACGGCACTTTCAAAAAATAAAACCGACCGGAATGATCGTAAAAGTGCAACAAGAACAACAAAGACAAGGGATTAACATTCTTCGCGTACCTCAAGTCTGAATGTAACGAAAGAGTCGATTATTAGAACGGTAAATATCAAAGTTCTCAATACGTAGACTTAATTAGTTCGAATTACATACCATACGGCAATTCTTGTTGGAGTGACGTGCTTTATAGGGTTGTACCTAGCCACCTGTATTTCCTTGTTGTTCCGGAAATGGTGCAATATATCGAGCGCGCTGTAACAAGATTTTTTAAAGCGACCACAATTATAACATCTGGGTAAAAATAATTTTGTATCGATTACGTTAAGCAACGTAACTGGCTTGTATTACTGTTTAAGCCGCAGTGCGAAGCATATTGAAAAAACTAATAAAACTAATAAACGGTTTCGAGAAATTGTTGCCATTATTTCCTTCATTCTCATATCTGTATCAAACATTTGAGGAAGATAGATGTTTAACTTAATATTAAGTCTAACATACATTACAGTCATAAGATTTAAATAACGTAACAGAATATTAGAATATTATATTTCTATCCTAGAACCGCAAAACTATTTTATTACGTATCTCGATCGTTCAATTAAAATATTCTTAAGTGCAATTCAAGAGAGCAACGCGGGAGCTAAAATTGAAGTCAACTGAAGACAACCTTTAGGAATGATTTTGGGTATTATTATACTTATCGAGCGAGGTTGTGCCGCTGTATAATCCGAGGACGCTACGCGTAGGCTCGAAATTAGATCAAATTAATAAGGGACATCTACGAATCCTCGTCATTATTGTACTTATCGACCAGAGTCTATTGTTGTTAATTTAATTTGCATAATTCGGATATTCGGCGGCGGCGCTAATACAAAAGTGCGTCGGTTAGAAACGATACACCGACTTTGGAACAATGCCAGTCCCGAAGAAAATCTGATACTTATAATATATGAACGTCGGTAGACCGCGAGTGAATTGTGCAGGATGGTGAACGTAAAAGAAAATGCATCACGCTCGTGAAAATGCATACTTGATAGCGGGGCATCGGATAATTCATTTTGATCTAATTCGGGAATGATGAAGTCACCTGACTCGCGTACCTCCGACACGCGTGACGAGCTTTACGGTCCGAGAGATACTCTTTGTGTTCCTAACTAAAGTTACTGTCGCAGTTTCGAACGCCATATTCATCACTTGATCTACGATGCTTATTTTGGTTATCAAAACTCCTCCCCCAACCTTTAACTCGGAGCAAACGTTTTTAATCTACGCCTACAAAATAGAAATTTCTTAGTATTACTAATATGTTAATGTTACAATTAATGTGCTATTAAAGTATATCTATTTGAAAAGCAGAACGCTAAGAAGGAAGAACGAATGAAAAATGAATAAGTATGACGAATCTCTCAAATCTCTAGATATTCTAAGATGAACTAAATTGGTATTAAACAGAGTAAGAACATAATTCTATTGTCTAAGTTTCCTATGAAAACGCATACGCATTTATCCTTTCAATTTAAATTTTCATTGATCATTTAAAACGATAACAATTTTCCAATTGCAATAGTTCTTACACAAAGTGCTCCTTGTTTCAACGGTTCGTTGAACGAAAAACAAACCTGTTTTAATGGATTCGTTTAAATTCGATATTTAACTGACGGTGGTTTGTGGTTCGAAGCTATTTGAATTTAGAAAACGCGATCGATTGTTCAATCCAAAATGCTCATAGAAATAAACCTCCCTCTGTGTGTGTGTGTGTGCGTGGGTGGGGGGAATTATTCCGACTGTGCACGATGATTCGATGCGTGCAACAGGATTCGCATCATCGACATGCCAGTGATTGTCTAAAATGAGCCTGATGCTTCCGGTACTAGACAATACTCAATCTGTTTCAACTATGCTTAAATGTGATCCTGTTAATATCTTTTTCTTAAGGATTTATCATACAATCGAAATTTTACCATCGTTCTTAAATCTTAATTAAATTCATATTGGTTCAAGTTAATGAACCTACTTTATATTAATTTTTTCTCCATGTATAGTAGTATACAGGGTGTTGCCATTTGACGGATAAAACAAGCTAATCAATGCGAGTTTCGTGCTACGAAAAACATCTCGTAGAATGGCCAGAGTAGGGCTAATTCTACGAACAAATTCTGGCAAAAACGAGCATATACAATAGTTACGTCATACAAAATCGCATGCACTGATATTACACTTTGTAAGTGCAACGACGAGTATACGCGGCTGCCCTTGGATATGATCCAAAATAGTTCCGCCACCTTACTTCATAGCAGCTTCATACTAAAATACCAACTGCGTACTTAATACCTAATTATATTTGCCTGGTGCGTGAACCAAAGTACAATACGTAAATATAATGATCATTACAAACGTGTTATATTTTCTGTTAGGTATGCACATTCGACGGTCTCCAGTATGTCACAAATCGTATACAAGATTCATGCTACCCGTTATTTCCCTTTAATCTCCCTATTATTTTCTTAACCCGGATACTGTGCCGTGCGAACAGTAAAATATGAGTTTCTGTGAGCGTGTTTCATGTCAGTACGACAGGTTGCATTCGAGTTATTTGTGCCCGACGACAACCATGTTTAAATTCGTTTCGCTTCAAACGAGTTAACTGCTTCGACAGAATCTATGTATTTGCATACGTATGTACACGTTGTTACACAATTCTGGGTTATCAATTTATTCAATCGATATAATTTATTGTTTCGTGTACAGCATATATCAAGTATAGATCTTCAATAAAAGTGCAATGTTATACTAACCTTTTGTTATTTCGAACAGCTATCAGTATGCGTTTTCGATCAAGAGGCATCACATCTAGCGCTCCAAAACGCGCGAACTTGTCAAGAATCTAATAATGAAATTGTTAAGTAAAATAATATTGTTATGCATATCAATTTGTATTCTAACACACCTCTTTCATATTTGCACTTGATGAGCTTAATTTAACATGAAGACATCCTGGTCTTGTATGTGTTGGGTCATTCCCATCAAGTTTCTGAAATTCAATTATTCATTTATTTATAAAATTAATTCTATGATTTAGTTTTTTCTTACCAAATATAATTCACTAGCCTTTGCTAAATATATTGAATTCGCAAAAGCTTTCACACTGCTCATTAATTTCGGACCAGTCAAACGATGCAATTCTATACAACTAAAATTTAAATAATTCAAAATCTGTCAATAGTTTACAATTGAAGTTTCGGTAGATGGGAACTTACCGTCCATGTTCTTGTATAGCAAATTGGTGTCCCATTTTTATAAAAATATTTCCCGCATAATAAGCGTCCCACCCAGCAGTATGATAAGCTTTTTTGTCTAAAGAATTATACCATTATACCAATAGTACCATTTATCACATTTTAATCCAAGCAATTTATGAATTATTACCTTCTGATATACTTTCGATTTCAATATGTGTAGAATACAATTCTAAATTTCTTCCTGCACCGTATTTGAAATATTCATATACTTCGCTAAGTGAAGATGTCTTCCAATTTACTACAAAGAAAAGAACGGGTTATTAATAGTCTTGTTAGTCTTATTATTTACTTTTTATTTTCAATTCTTACTATATTCTTTATGTTCTATCTCCATCTTTTTCGTGAATTCATGGCTCAAATGTTTTGTATCGTACAGTTCAGGAAATAGAGAATGTATAATAGTTTTAAATTCACTGTAACTTTCTGAAACGGGTATAATATAAAAATTAATATATTAAAAAATCTTTCTATCATTTTTAATGAAATATAGATATACTTGGTAGTGGTTTGTAGAACTGTTGATACATTAACATTAAATCTAAAAGTATATTATGTCCTACTATTGGTTTCTTCAAGGATGTTAAAAGTTTAAATACTTTAGAAAACCCTTCATAAGTATCCAATACTGTTTTTTCTACATTACTATCATTATCTTCTTCATAAACTTTACGCATGTCCTCTGAAACCCTTATAACTATTACCTGAAATCAATATAAAATCTTGTAAAATATTTCATTAAAAAAAATCTTCACTCATTGCTTTTTACGTACCGATTTGTGACCTGATATTGTCCAAATGTTTTTGAAATGATTTCTTAATTCTTTGTGTACTATATATTGCAAGATAGGAGTTACGGTTTTTATTTCAATGGAAATTTCATGTGGTGCAGTTAAAAGCCATTCCTTTATTTTATTTCTACAATTACAGAATATATCTAGTTCATGATATGATAAATGATCAATATAATTACTTAAATTGTATTCTTTCACATATTCTTTTAGTAGTTCTTCATCTATCTGGTCTATGTATGATATACCATTGTGCATACTCTAAAATGTAGATAATTTTATTTGCTTATACTTCAAAATATTCAATTACAATAATTTCTCATATTTTAAAAATATAGGGTATATTATTTTCCTACCTTGTTAAAATTAAAATTATGTTCAGAAAGGAACTCCAAGGAAGCCACTTGTAACGAAAATTTCCTATTTTTAAACGGTATAGATCGTGGTAGCAAGTAAAAATTATAGCACTTTACTTTGTACATATTTTCTTCGGAATACCGAAATGCGGCTACACCAAACTGAATCATTATAAACGGAACAATGCTTTCTCGTAATATCTTGTATCGCTCATTGATTTGATCGAAAAGACTGAAATAAAATGTGAAAAATTACAAATCCAACAGTCAAGATAAAAATTAATAAAAAACTAAATCACGCTAACCTATACTTTAACCGATCACCTGACTGTATTCCCGTAAATTCTGCATCGATTGCTATAAAACTTGCATTTTTTAAGTCTATCGAAATATCTTGATATATTTGATGAAAATTGTTGTCTAAAACTTCATTCATGATTATGTTTATGTTTACTCTGAAATTATAACCTCTTCTATGTATCGCATAGAATACAATTGCTTTCGTAACTTGGCTATATGTACAGTAAAGAGTACTACTCCTGTATACCTCCAAGAGGTCACAGCTTGATCCGCTAACGAAGGTCAATATAGAAATTTTCTATGCTCCGATTGGTTGCAAACCGTCTGAGTTTTACGACACTTGAGGGCTCAAATAAAAGCTAAGAAAATTTGCTATTTTTCTCGTCTAATGCAGAAATGTTATTGTTATTTATTAACAATAACATAGTTAATTAACAATTATAATTTGCAGTCTGCCTGAAATTGCAATTAATTGGTGCATTGACACTGAAGGAATTTTTAAAACAAGTGGACACTCATATTTTCCCAGTCAAATCATTTTACAAATAATTTTACTACACATCTTAATTCTCCACTGTGTTAATAAATAACAATAACATTTCGGGATTAGACTAGTTAAATAGCAAATTCTTTTAGCTTTCATTTGAGACCTCAAGAGTTGCAAAACTCAGACGGACAAGAAAGTTATTAACAATTTAAGTTCTTAGTAATCGAAAACGGAACATGACGCGCCATTTCTCAAAGTAGCGATGAAACTACTCACTAAAATATGGCGAGAAGTTTAAGCGTTTCACCGCGGGTGACGCTACTTGTACGGTTTTTTTCGGCATTGTATCTCTATTAATTGGATTTTAACGCTGTTTATTAGCATTGGAGCATGAAAAAACTAGCCTCATCGATAAATTAAGGTTTCCTCTTTAATTCGGGAGCTTTTGCAATCGATTTGGTTCTATAACAATTGAGAAATTCGATCTTGAAGATGTGCGGTGGTCAATCAGACGACCTTCCCTATGGAATTATGATCTTTATTATTGCTATTTTGACGATGGTTTATTAGCATTAGAATATGTGATAAACTTAACAATACATGCTACAAATTGCTTCATCTAAGTAATGTAGAGCCAATCAGAAGTTATTTGGTTGCTAGGCAACGCGAGCTTCTATTTCTCGCCACTATCGCCAACCGAAACTGCGCCATCGTTCCCGTTAGATTGAACGCAACTCGGAAGTCAGTCAATTATTTAATTTTTAAAGTAGTTAATACAAATGTTGCAACTCGAAGTTAACAAAATATCAAAGATAATGTGATTGGAAGCGTGATGGTTCAATCTCTGACGAAGCTCCGACCCTATCATAGGATATAGGTATGTTTAAAATATTGTTTCGTTATCCTTTGGTGGAATTCATATGTCGCGTACTTTGGTGCTGAGACTTTAACGGATTGCTTCGTATAATTAATATTTCGAAATTGATAAATTATTTCAACGTGATAATGGGTTGCTTTCGGTATTGTAGTCGATTTTACCTGACTGGAATTAGATGTGGTAAATCTTCTTTTATGTTGGTTACGCGGTGTACCGGCCTTTTCTGGCAATGGTTGCACTTCGAATGACTTGAAGTGTAACCATTTGAAGTTGCAGCAAAGCACAGGCCGCCATGTTCTCGTCTCTCGTAGTTTCCGCGCCAAATCGTAGGAGTAGGATTGCGGGCTTCTTAGAACTTTCTTAGAATGTTTAGTCGATTTAGTAGATTTGTCATTGTTTTTACATATAGAGACGCGAAGTGAACGTGAGGTTAGAGAAATAATATTTCATTAATTAACACGAGCTTCCTCCATTATTGTTACAGATTTTAAAACGATATGTGGAACAGAGATCGAGAAACAATGCGATCGAATGAATGCCGATGTGAGTGTAATCTTTATTAGCATACATAACAAAGGATTACCCGGCAAAATTGAAATTGATTCTTTAGAGTGTAGCGTTGCGAAAGGAATAATCGCGATTTCATTTTGTTTGTTCGTTGTATTAGCGTTGCATTGACATTGCTGCGTTGCAGTAGACTGCATGTCGACTTTTGAGGCGCCCATGCTACGACTGCGACAAAGGGCAAGTCTCATCGCCCCAACAACAATTCTCGGATGGACACATTCGCGACTTGTCCACAAGGGGGTTTGCCAGTGGTGAGCAAACATTGAGCAACAATAACTAATCGAGTATTTCTTTTTTATTCCTCGTCAAATTTTTTGCAGAATACAGTACTAATAATTATACACGAGGTGTATTTATACTTTGTGTTTATACTTTGTATTAATATAATATTCTCCCGTTTTGCTTTACGTCTCGGTTGAATTACATCACATCAAACGGACACGGTGCTGAATGCTGAAAGTTATTGATTATGTACATATCTTTTTGCAATAAATTGTGCTGGCGAGAATAGAGTACTATGTACCAGGAATTTCGAGGAAACGAATCAAAGAGAACCAAACGGAAATGTGTCGGTCATTCGGTTTCTCTGTGTACATACATAGTTTTGTGGTACATACTTATTTGGCGAGCCACGTCGCGACGGTTAACATCACCTGAATTCGTTACACAAGTGATATATTCACTTGTGTCAATTGTGTACGCAACGAATGAAGGATGGGTCGTGTACATTTGGGAACGTAAGAAGTGTTTTTTAGCGTCGTTTCTTCTTTGCACATATGTATACGTACGCGTATGTGTATTTATATTCTGCACGTATCATTTCGAGTTACTTATCTTACGAATTACGATTATTGGTCGAGTATTCTTATTCGAAGCCTTTTTGTCGTGTTACATTAATTGGATCGAGTCGTCGTGTTATCTCTATATACGATATTATTACTCCTCTCGATCGATACTTTCGAGGAGGAAATCTTGAGGACGTGTCACACGTTTCCCTGATTCAAGTATGATATCACGGACTCGATTCGCACTCGTTTCATCTACAAGGGAAAGGCCAGTGTTTGTCCAAAGAGACTTCTAGACGGTTAAAGGGAAACGGTGCGCGCGACGCGAGCGAAGACGTCTAGATTGCGATGCAAATACAACATGTAATTACAAGCCGGACAGTTGGAGCAAGTTCGATGCGTAGGCTACTAACGTCTATGTATATTCGTTGCAAACCAATCGGATGTGGAATAAATAATTTTTTACTTAGCGATAGGTAGGATCAGAAAAGTTCAACAATAGGATGGAAGTTGTCTTATTAATATCGACATTCAAGTTTCTAATATCAACATTGTAAACATGCACGCGCGTGTGCGCTTATTGGAAAATCGACGCATTGCTTGGGCAATTTAAATGGCTTCGGAACATAGTTTTGTTATATTAACATTTGGACGTGGAGTTCCCTTATATTAACGTTTATTTGGCACAATTCAATGTCAGAACTTGCGATTGTGATTTACCAGTGGTTCTAATGAATTAAATGTTACGTATATTTAGAGTATTATCATCAAATATTACAAAATTTAAGGATGAAAAAAAGTTGAGATCAGTTTGGAGAGATTCGAACATGTTCAAAGACGACGTATGAGCTGGTTCCTGTTTGCTCTTATTTCTTAAAAAGTTTAACAGGCTAAACAGAACGGGAACAAATAGATAATTAATTAGTCACGATTGCTGAATATAAATCATATAATCATTTTCATTGATTTTCACTTTTTGATTCAACGTAATATAACCAACATCGAACGTCCTGCTCAATTTGAAACAACGACTTTTGTAATCCAGCCTGGTAGCGATTGATTCGGGTGTTCGAGAAAATTCTCGTAAACCGTTTTACGTTATTTAAAGCAACGCGTCTTCGCTCGCGCGTCTATTCTATCGAAAAATGTTCTTCTACCGCGACCATGGTTCTTCAATGTAAATTCTACCACGCGTTTGGCCCCTCGTCCGCTGCAGAAAGTAAAACGAATTCGTGCTGAGCACGACAACACAAAAACAACCGTGAAAAGTGTCGTCGCCAACGACGACGTTTCTTGTTTGTTATGGACAGCAATGGCCATACAAAACTAACCGAAAAATCGTGGAAACGGTCCGCTGTCTCCAACAATTCGCGGAAACACCGTCGCAACGAATCCGAACTTTGTGCACAGTCTTATCGGAGCACGATGCCACAAAATAATCGAATGCTTTATAGCAAACAGGCAATTGAATCCATCCGGCGAGACTCGTATGTGTATTGTATGTACAATTAACTTGGCTGTACAGAAACAAGGAGCGTTGGTTTCGGTGACGCTAAATAGGTGTCCTCGGTATCATTCGGTAACGAATAATAAAGTGTTGCTTCGAAGCCCTGCTAGACAAGATTAGATAGAATTTAATACTACCATAATAATACTTTATGGTTGACACGTTGAAGGTGTTGTCGTTAATGGAAATAGATTGTTTTTGATTTCGTACATTGCCGAATTTATTCGTGACATCGCGAATTGATTTGATTCTCACGAGGTCTCGACCGTGCAACGGTCTGCAGTCTTCGTAATTCTTAGTTGCACCGACTGTGTCAACGACACTCTCCACGCTTTTCCTGCCACGGTATGTGAAACTATTTTCACGACAACGATACTTGTAGGGCACCGGTTGAGCGTCGACGCAGCAACACGTGCGAATTAAATCCGACAGAGAGAAACGAAATAAATATAGGACGGATATGTTTAACTTGAAAGTTAGAGACGCGTTAGATCCTATACATCTTCTCCTTTACGACGATAAAATATCTTTCTCTTGGCGATAAGACACGCGTTAAATGCTTCAGCATCTAATAACACCCGCAGTGCGTGCACGAATGGAATATTCGAAACGGAGACAGCGAGAATTCCTGTTTTTAAAGGTTTCACGGAACGCCGGTCCAAGTCCAGGAAAGATGTTGCACAGGTTCGGTTTTCTCTTGTGCCCGATTCGACGGATACACCGTACGAATTAATGCGACCCTTGGATATGTTCGATCTGCTATACACAGGTGAATCCCATTCGAGATAATGCTGATGCATAGTCGTCGGCGACGTTGTCTTCTGCACGAGGGCATTGATTTCAACAGACGATCGTCTCTCTCTCTCTCTCTCTCTCTCTCTCTCTCTCTCTCTCTCTCTCGTACACACATACGCACATACCACACGCGCGCGCACATACGCACACACACACACACAGTATTCGTATATCTACGTATATACGAAACGTAGCGTACGCCGAGTAAACATATGTGATATCTTCATTACATTACATTTACATACATTAAAGCTGCACCTTCGCGTGTATACTAACACACGTTTAAAATAAGTATGTACAGTGACGTTAGAATCCCGAGGATTAGTTCATCGCGGTGGTCAGTTAGGCCCGACTTCTCCCGATCCGACGTTTGTTCCTCTCGTGACTTGTTCGAAACTGTTGTGCCAAGGTTATGATTGAGAAATAGTTATGATAAATTTTCTGAACAATTGCTACGCATGATCGAAACTTTGAAAACTATTATTTGTATCAATTGTGGTTTTGATCTTAATCTCCGTATGGGTTACGTTACCGTTATCTTTTCGTTTAGAGCGATTCAACCTTTGCGAATTCATTCGTTATCCGATTCGAAACAGTTTCAACTAGTGACCGTTGTTCTTTATGCATTCATATACCATGCATAAATTTACGAAACAGCATTTCTATTTTGTTTTCAACGGAAGGTAATTTTTAGTAACGAAATCGATGGTTTTTTTTATTTTAGGCATTGAGAATTAACGCCAAGATCCGTTGTTTAGATATTATTACAGTTATTAAATCGTTGTAACTGTAAAAAGTGAAATAAGAGAAAAAATTTTCCCGTGTACGGAAAATTCTCTGAATATATATATATAGTTGGAAAAAAGTTTTAGTACTCTTTCGTAAGAACACTTATGGATCGAAGCTGAATAGAATCAGTTAATGTCAACTAATGTGCGACGAGACGATATTAAAGAAACGATGAAACGACAATGTATAGATAATGTCTACGATACTTTGTGTAGCGCATCGTCTGCAAAGAAGAAGACTCCAGGTAGTATTTTCAAGTTTTCGTTTGTATTATAAATGAACATTTTTAATGTGGAATGTCCCACGCAACTGAAAATATGTTAAACGAGTGTTATCATAATATCGTAGAATCTTCATATTCCGCTTGTCTCTTCGAACGTGTATCTTACTTTGTATACTCGAATTAGAGTAATAAGTAACATGTCGATTAACGGCTTTATTGAGAACATAGGAAAAGTGATATATATTAAGAGAATTGCTGCATGTTCCAACATGTTCTACGATTAATTTCGTACACGTAATTCGCGTATATATTTTCGCGCTGTTGTTTGTTATAATTCACGAGTATTCTTGGATCATCGATTTAAAGATTCATCCGTGAATCGACATAAGGCAGCTAGACATTTCAAATTTCCTGCAGCATACGGGAGCGAAGCTCACGATTAATATACGAACCGTTAGGAGAAATCGGACCTTAAAAAAGAAAACGATTTTTGGTCTTTTATCTAAGTTCCTAAGCTGGTCGAAGTTTTGAGGAAGCGAATAGAAGCTTCTGCTCGCGTTAAAATCCGCTTCCATCGCGCGTGCGCGTTAAGAATAGAATAGAATAGAAGTTTGTATTACGAAGACTTTCGCAATCTTTACGATAACAATTTGTAACGCGATCGATTTGATTCAAAGTCATCATTCTACTCTAATAATTGTTTAACAATCGAGAATATTTAATAAATATCAGAGTCCTCGTAATGAAATTGGTTCATCGAACCAACAACGGTTAGTGTATTTGTAATACGTTTGTAATAGCCGTGGACAAGGAAATTCAATGTTACTCCGATTACAAGAAATGTGCTAATAGTTGTAAATTTGTTCAAGTGATCAACAAAAAGAGATTCTTAACGGAAATCTGTTACGAATCGTTAGCCGAATTGTTTGGATGAAATACTAGTTCTCTCTCTCTCCCTCTCTCTCTCTCTCCCTCTCTTTTCTTCAATTTCAAATGGTTAGATACTTTGAATACGCGTTCTTGCAAGCCGAAAGCCTTCGCTATTATGGAAAAATCCAAATTCGCGATTATACACTAATTGTAAGAAAAACAGGTACGGATAAAGACAGCGTTCCAATGGTAGAACACTATGGTAATCCTTTTCAACGATGGCGTAGTGTTCTTTCACTCTAATGTTCTAACACTTGATCGAGAACGGACAATTGCGTTCTCTCCAAGTAGTTTCCCCGCTCGCGCTTGCTCTCTTGATCTCGATCTCGATCTCAATTCTCTTCTGTTCTGCCTTCTGCAGACTGGTAACTTTAGGCTACGGTTACGTTTGGAAGTCCGGCAAACTATGTATTTCTATCTTTTGATTATAGTTACGCAGTAACATGTAGCTATTCGAAATGCTGAAATAAGAAATCAACGCCTTCAACGCGATCAACATTTTTGCCCCGATTCAAGCTTCAATCGTTTTAGTGTATTTTATGTTGTTACATAATTATTATCTCATCGCTTTCGTGTGCGAAATACAACTCTGGAGACATTTATCGTAAAATTGAAATCATTGCTAATTATTTTCATCGAGTGAAGAATTCATAAATAAATAATACATGCAAATATGAATTATTGGGATTACGATTTTCCTCTTTAACCGTAGAATTCGATTGTAACGTATTCTCGGTGAAATCCAAAACCAGATTGTAGACATGTAAACTTTTTGCAAATTGTCCCTATATCTACTAGAAGAAAAGCGAACGATAAGATGGAGTAAATATCAAAGTGTTACGTTTCATGCAAGACTGGTGTGGATTATATTTGCTCAAAGGAAATCAACGACCTTTGTTTTATAGTACACGTTTTAATAAGGCCCAACAAGGTGTAACAAGGAAGAAGAAGAAGAAGAAGGAAGGAAGGAAGGAAGAAGACGAAGAAAAAAATGAAGAAGAAGAATGTACATAAAGATGGACGCGAGCTTGTTAAAGGAATTGTAAATCTTGTGATTTGCACTGAATATCGGTGGTCTTTGGCGAACACTCTGGCGATTAACAGGCCATTCTCATTCTGAAATGATTGCGCCACAGCGAAGGCATTGATTTCGTAAAAGATTAGAAACGAACGCGCGACTCTCTCCTCAACGAAGCGTAAGAAAAACCGGGAAGCCCCTATATACAGAAATGTGCGACTGTGGAAACTGGAGAATCGGAGGTTACGATGCCGTCGTGCGCATCGGCCATCTTACTCCGACATCGTCGAGGAACGCTTTCGTTTATCAAGGTTATTGATCGGATACGCAAAGAAGGTCGACATCGATTTCGAACGTTCGAGCGATGAAAAAGTTGGGCGCGATTTCGATAGCGAGATCAATGGAACGATAGACAGACTGTGAAAGAGACCGGTGTTGTCCTTTTGAAACATGCGATACGGCTACTCGTGTTACCGAATTATTTCCTGTGTGATCAGGAGCCGCTACGTAGCCTAAAATTACACATGTTCTTGAAAAACTGGACGGCCCGTCGGATCTTTCATTCCTCGGGCTCTGTTTGCTGAGCCGTATCACCGTCATCGCGGCTGTCGTTTGCTTTCTGTTCTTGTTCTTTCTGTGCTCTCGCTTCGGCATCTGTGGACAGATTTCAAGAAAACGTTTGTTACGGTATTGCTTTTTTTAAAAAGGATCACACAGCACTCTTCGCTTTTACAATGCTTTCGGATGTTTTGCTTCATATTTACCCCGAACAGCTTGCTCCTTCCAAATCTGCTTGTTCTCCGCTAGACAAGGGATCCAAGGCTTTCCAACCTTGAATCGTCTGGCTTCTGAGTTTGATCCTGCAAATTGTTTGTCATTTCGATACGATCCATATAGTAATCGCATTTTACTAAGCAATCGGAAAGCGCGACATATCGGTTTACCGTTATTAGATTCGTCCACGCTCTCTTTAGCACTCAACGGTGCGAGAACTGTTTCCAACATGTCGCTGCACACCTGCATGCTGGGTTCAACGATAAACTCGATGAATCCTATTTGGGATTCTGCAACCAGAGTATTGTTACGATCGCACAGCGGGGAAAATGGCAATCCCATCGCCCGCTCCTTGTCGCCTTGACGGAAGAACTCTTCCAGGAGTTGCATAGTCCATCTGCGTATCAGACACGAACAAAAGCGATAGTTTCTGCAGTTTCGTTTAAACTTCACTTGGCATCGATGACTAACGATCATTAAATTAGTCGTCGAAAATTCAATTCTTACGAATGTGACGGATAATTTGCTCACCGTTACGTTCGGTTAAATGGGATTCGCGTTATAATATAATAGATGGCAGGAGGGGAAAGTCGGACATTCCAAGTTTACGAGTATACAAGATTACCTATGGTGAAGGTCCCATCTTTTTGCTGGATGCGAGATATCGCAACAATGCAGGACGAGGCTGACCGCTTTGCTTTTGTCGACGCTGGGCTCCGCCAGACTTAGAATATTCTTCATATTCTTCAATTGTTGGAAATGAAAGCTCATGTCAGTTGCAAGGACCATGTCGATGACGAGCGTACGAAATTCTCTAAATTCCTCCCTCGACAAATTTTGCAGTATGTTGCATTCGTCTTCTTTCAATATCCTGGAAAATTTCAAGCGAGTGATCTTATTGTGGAGGCACCGAATCGCATCGGGCACCGAACGATGGAAGCATGCCGAGTGATTTCCGATTAACAGCGGACAAATTGAAACGAAAATGACCGATAATTGCACGGTTTGCATCGATGCGCGCGTCAGCTTTCCATATGCGCGACCTTTTCGATCTGTTCGTACATACCGGAAGCTTGCGGAGATGTGATGATTTTCCAGTACAGCCCGGTCATTGTAGAGAAGCGCCGTATCGCTGCCGGACATTACGTGGAAATTGTTTGTGGTCCCAGTGTGCTCGTAATCGTGAATAAGCGCCGCCACCAGAGTGGCGAAAATCTCCAAGTCGGTCAGCCAATTCTGCGAACGAGCAATTTTCGACGGGGGCATGATGGCGTGGCAGCGATGGCAGAGCGGTGGGGATACGTAGAAAATACTTGTTTCGAGTTTCTTCCTCCCCGTAGGGGTTTCTCCCGATTTTTGCGCGGGATACTCGAACGTTTGCAGCGAGACACAGGGTAGTATATAGTTACGCGATCAGAACTTTTAAGCGAAAAAGTTACGAGCCGCCCGGCGTTTTCTTTTTGGTGCGCGAGTATTGCCGAAAGATTGTGTACGCGATAGAAACACGCCTCGTTCATCGAGTGGCGAATATCCTAAGTTAAACTTACATTCAATTGATTTAATTACACTGCAAGAATTCTGTCAAACTGCCGAAATATACTCGGTGTTCGTTGATGCCAAACTTACCATAAGACCTGTTTGACACAAGATGTAATGCATCGTCTGGGCGACGTCTGCAGCGTGGAGATTATTGTGGTACGGGTTCCGGTGTCTGCAATAACCCTCTTCGACTCTTCCCAAAAAGCATTCCAACACCGCGGGCGGCACTTTGAATTTGTGGATCATGCCGTATCGATTGAGCAGATCGTAGCCGAGATACTTGACTGGAGCACCCATTGCGGCCTCGCTCAAGGAAAAGACGTCGAAGGACCAGTCGTCCAGAGTCTTGAACAAACATCAATTATGTATTATATTATGCATAAGCTTCTCTTAGTTGCGTCGATGCGTATGATTTTAGTATTCTCGACTGCGTTAGAGCTATGAAATGATCGGACGAGCGACGGAGATTTCGAAGAGAACCGAGATTACCGAGGGTTTTCAAAGGGTTTTCGCGGTAGTCGGAAAGTTTCAAACAATCTATATAACCAACGAGTATACCGATGGGGCAAAAACGAGGGTACAACTGCGGCAATCCCTCGAGATCCATAACACTTCCTCGAATCTTTGCAGAGACTTGGAAGATCATGGAACCACTTTCTTGCTAAGAAACTTCCATTTATTAGGTCTGTTAGGATTCTTTGCAGTTCTCGGTATTCTCATAGCACACTAATCGTTTGAAACGTACGGTTTCGTTTCATCAATTGGTCACGAAGCTACGTTCAAGTGTAGTTTCCTCTTCCTTTTGATCTTTGACTTTCCGATACAATATTATAAGCGATTCTCGATGTTTGAATGAGATCGATCTTCGATTAGTTAGAGAGGGCAAATGTTCCACTGGGCAGAGTATGTATACTGATGCGATACCTTAAGTACTTTAACCACTTCCTGTGGGAACTGCATCATCGCGGTGCTGGTTACGCGCCTGTAAATCCGATCGACGAAAATCCCAGCCCTGATGGCGTGCGCCACCGAACGGAACTTGGGCTTTTCGTCGGCCTTCCGTCTGGTGGTCGCCAGCTGCCTGGTGAAAGTTGAGGCGAGCCATTCTCGCACTTCCGGGGGCACCGCGTCCGGTTGAACTTCGGATAGTTCGTCGTCTTCGTCGGCCAGCCGTCTAAGAAAAATTTAGCTCGTTATCGGTGCAACGTTGACCGACCGAACGAGTTTGCGCGCGAACAATCGGATCACGAACAACATTCCTACCTTCGCTACCACTTTCAAAGAACAGAGTCGGGGGTCACTTTCGCATAATCATTTGTCGCCCCTTACTGTTTTCAGTTGCGAAGCGAGCACGATAGAGAAACACGCATCATGAATCCCTAGGGGCTACGTGTACTACTTTTATTTTTCAATGGAAACTGAACAGGTTGCGAGTGATACAGCGTTTCATCTTTGATTTGCTCGTTGCGAATTTTGCCTATCAATGTACGCACAGTATTGGAAAGATACGTGTATATGCATATCGGTGTTCCGTATACAAACTATAACGGTAAAATGCAATTTATTTTTCTTTGATGTTTCACCGCACGGTTATGAGAAAATCAATTTTTTATTCACGATGCTTTCCCACGTCATAAATATATAGATATTCCGTTTGTCGTTTTTCTCGATCGTCGGGCTTCTACGTTTTTTCACCCCCGTTCGACTTTGATTTTCATGGATGTGTAGCGTTATGTAATCCATTTGTGAAATTGCACTTCGGTTTTCTGCGGCTTTTTCTTTCGGGCTAGTTGCGCACGATAAAATCTGCTCAGTTTCATGGGTATTAAAGGATCAAACGAATCCTGTGCGCGTCGTATCGGTCCCTTGTCACCGACAAATTGTCACGCTCGAACAAAAGAATTCGCGTTTATCGTACGAGAAGAAGGTTATTATTCGAATTCTCCATAGGAATGTTCGCTGCAAACGTTATCGTAGACAACTGTGTAACGTGACGTATGTATGGACTGGTTGAGTGCGAACATGTCTTCTTAATGATATGCGCTAAAGAAACGAGACTGATGCTGAAGCGATGTAAGTTCTACGCGGAGACATTGCTATGCTTCCGTGAGCGTAACGGATACTATGTGCTGTATGCTGAATACATGGTAATTGAAATGGCAATACAAAATAATTCTTCCGAATAAAAGTATTATCGGAATTTGTACGAATGCGACGTACGAATTTGGTACGAATGAGAGACGATCGGTTCACGCATCGATTGCAATTAGAATCTGATCTATTGATGTTAACACGCTACGTGTTACGCGAGCAAAGTTAACAATCAGGCGAGTTTTCTTCAATGTCGCAACCTATGGGGCCAACAAGAGGGTGTACGGAGTTTCGACACATTAATATTGCATTTAGATTCGTGAAGAAAATCAAAATATTAAAGTGTAACTAATGCTAAGTTCACACAGGATCGGTGCTGCAATTTTATACAAATGGAACGATGATTACGGAGAAAATCAATTTTTGTGCTTTACATATGCCAGCTTCGCATTTTAATGGCGTTGGAAATATTTTTATACCCTCGAATATATCTATACTCGCGAATATTAATCTTGTATGGCAATAGTTTTCTTGTTTGACCAACATTTTTGTACAAGTCCCAACCGTGTGTCGCACGCTCTCCTCGCTTCTTCTGTCACCGTCCGCCGACGTCGGCGCTTTGTCAGTCGAAAAAGAAATCGGAAACAGTAATGTTTTCTTTCGTCGCTACTCCATAACTTGAAAAGGTGTACACATTATACAGCCGCATCTCTCGTATTTGTCGTTACTCTACCACGAATAAACCATCCAGACATAGATGTAGTTTCCTACGATTTTCATACAAAACTCATTGAAAAAAGTATTCGGTATTTTGGCTACTATTTTCCACCAATCTTGGATTAATCCGGCGGATTAAATCCTGGAGAAGCGGAAAAAGAACTCTGATTGCTCGGATGTCGAGATTACGTTGGTAAATCGATACAAGATATTGGTTAGCTACACTCGAGGTTGCATCTTAGAATGCTGCCGCGCGGCGTTCAATTGATATTACACTATATCGACCTAGCAAGCGACTGCCTCCGAGTTCAGCGTTTCAATTTTTGGAGTACTGATTGCGATTGCTCGTCGTGAATCCAATTGGTAGAAAATCACAGTCAAAAAAGTCAGCGTCGACGCACGGGGTGTTGTTAGCGATGAATGGGGACAATGAATCATTTTTTCTTCTTTCTATGGGCATCGTGAAACTGTTCAGACAGCGTGAACTGATCTATATACGTATGCATAGATCGTGACATACATATAACAATGGATATATGTAATTACTTTGATTACGCTTTACATTATCGATGCCCACACTTGCAACGCTTCGATTATTAAATGAACATACGATTGGGCGACACGCTCGTAAATCTATGTTATTTGAGAGAATTTCGCTCACCTAATGAAATCGTTACAATCGAGCGAAACGTGCATACGAGTGAAACATGGCTAGCAACATCGATGCGCGATGACTGTCGTGTACTTACATGTGCTGTCGTTTTTTCTGTGACATAGTAAGATGTACGAACAATGTTTGTCTAGTGGTGATTAATGTTCCATGCGGTACACGATATGATTCGTAAATTTGTTTCGGTAAGCAACGCGGGACTGTAAACACTCGAGATCTAGGAATTTGAAAACGTGTTTCGTAGAGGGATCGTACCCGCTCAAGAGTTTTCTTTCGAAATCTAGACGGAACGAGGATCAATTAATTTTCAAACGTTGTTTCAAATAATTAGCTATTGTTTTGCTGGATGCTTGTTTGTTCGAACAAGAACGCGTTTCTAAAACGCACAGTTTTCTCGACGTTTTTCTCGTCGTAGGCATTTCAACGGCCAGGTTTTATTCAATAAATCACAAGCGAGCGACCGGAAAACCGTCGAAAAATCCAATTCTCCTAGTCCCTCTAAAATCGTTTGGAAAAACAGTCTCGCGTTGCGCTGCGGCTATGATTCATCGTCATCCGAGCCGCGAATTTAAAACGCGATCGTTTCATGGCAGCACGGCTCGAAACATAAACAGAAAACCGAGAAAAAAGATAGAGGAGAAAGAGAAAGAAAAAGGGTGAAAAAGAAGAAGAAGAAGAAGAAGAGAGAGAGAGAGAGAGAGAGAGAGAGAGAGAGAGAGAGAGAGAGTGCCAGAGCGATGGACGTTGAACGTGAACGTGAACGAATATTTGCAATGTAGATATTCAAACATTGGAACGAACCTACGACGTACACCCTGACGGCAAGTAGCAGCTGACTCCGCACGTTCGGTGTCTCTATAATTTCAAACATCAAGAAAAAGGTGTGTCACATTAAGGATCGAACACATCGACGGTGCTGTATCTAAAGCAAGAAAAGTCTGCCTGCGTGTCAAATGTTTTCGGACGACTCGAAGTTGTAAATGTTTTTGTCTATCTACAGCAAAAAGAAAAAGAAAAAAAAGAAACACAAGGAAACCGTTTTTGCGGATTATTTCCGGTTTTGCGAATTCGGCTTTGGTTCGAAAGTCACCGTATTGTCGGTGGTTTCTCACGGTTTTTGCGACTTCGATGTCGGGACAGAATCGTATAACGTTAGCGATGCTCAAGCATTCCATGTAACACCTCGTTCCGAAACAATGCCACTTTTCAGCGTACACACCCTATACGCATGCACTTGTGGTCGATAGACGGACGCAGGAAACACAGACAATAGAAGGAAGTCGTTTCTTAAGAAGATGCATTCAGCTCGTAAACAGGCAGTCATCCACAAGAAGTGAACAGGTTACACCTAGAATGATCTAAAAAGAGACTAGAGTAGAGGAAGAGAGACAGGCCAGGCAGGTCAAGATATTGTATAGTCAATCATGCTCTGTGTCTGGATGTGTTCGGCTAACGCTAGAAGACCCTGATCCGTTCGTTTCTCGATTCTCTTTTGTACGCGCGTCATGTTTCTCTTTTCTTCTGTTTAACACCTCTCCGGCGTGTTTAATTACGGGTTATATCGCGGGTTATATCGGTTCCGTTTCCTTTTTTCCAAAATTATCACCGTCCATTCGATGCGAGACATATTTAATGTTAGAATCTGAAACTGTTCGTACGAGGTCAAGTAGTTCCGCACGTGGAATAGCATACAAATATCCGCTAGAATTTGCGAAGAAGTCTTTGCTTCGATTATCATACTTTGCACTAACGGTGCTTGTTAATAATGTCGCTATACACAACACATACTCTTGCCTGTAGTCTCTTGGAGTTGCTAGCAACGATCGTGCACTATAATCATGTGCAAATTACTGGGAAAGGCAAAAGTCTCCAAGTTGCTATACGTACGTATATTGTATGTATATGTAGAAGTTTACTAACGATCGATAATATACAGCGTGTACTACAAGAGGTATTAATTCTTGTGCGAACGGTCTACGGCTACATATAGTACGATGGTATAACGCTAAAACTACGATATCGACAAGAAGAAAACGTATTTTAACGTTACGACGAATTTGGTATCTGCGTCGGTTGGGAGAGCGAAAACGTCGTTTTCATTATTTCCAGTGGAAATAATCGTTTGGCTCCGTACGATTTTGCAACGCGATACATTTCAATTCATTTCACCGCTGCGCTGCGCTGCGTGGGCACTACATTAACGAGTTGCGTTTAATACATTTCCGATATTCGCTTCGCATTAGTAGTGTACATTTCCATGGTTTGCCAGTATCCATCCGTTTAGATCGATCGTTTAATTATTCTGTTAGGCGAGCATTGCGCCAAGGTAATTACCGCTCTGTAACAAGTGGGGCAAACAATAAATAATTGGTAAAGGATAATCTTGAAATGATCGAGAACTCGGTTCGCAAAATGGTCGATTTAATTTGAGAAAAAGTCGCGAGTACAATTTGCAAAAGGATGAATTTCTAGAGCAAGATTTGTATGAAACAAACGGTGGCTAGTTTTCGCTCTCCCTCGACAACAATTTCCATGTCTCTCGGTATCAATAATGTAAGATGGTTGAACGAACCACCACCGCTCCAAAAAACCTTGACTCGTTTTTGTTGTCGGTCAGAAAGAAGAAAGTTCGATTCCCCGATAATAATGATCGAGCGAACGACGCATGAACGCGAGTCTAACAGACGATGATCGCGATCAAGATGTATACAAACGATGGACGACGTGTATTTGGATCGGAGAAGATGTTGGGTTCGGGTGAATCTGATTGTTGGGTGAGAGAGAGAGAACAGTCGCGTAAGGTCGGAAATATGAATATTTCGCAACCTTGCCCATACGGGGGTGCGAAGCTTCCGTTTCTGGGTTACCACCGCATGGCCCTGTGGTCCGTCCGAGTCCAAGGCGCTTCCAAGGGATGCAGATGACAGGCCCGCATCCCTACGCGATGACCGAGAGCACTCAACCCCGCCTGAATTCACCCTGTGGTACTGCTTGTTAGTACACGTGTCAAGTAGAGAACAGAACAGTAGATCATTACAGTTTTCCTTATCATTATCATTAAGCATTATCGTGTCAACATAGAAATTCGATATTTCGGCCGACTGGTAGGTATCTCGAACTCGAGAGTCTGCTTCTCAACCCTGTCTCGGGCAAATCAACTTAAGAAATAAAGAGTCTTGGCACGTTTCGCACTGGAAAATGTCACCTACACCCAGACTGCTTAAATAAAAATCGCTTTGGATACTGTAATCGTATTCGAGTGGGCACGCTTCCGGAATTTTCCTGAAAAGTCTGAATATGTATATTGTAGCCAAAGGTATGTCACGTGTATAGATGTCGCTTAAAATATACATATCTATTGTATCGTATATCTGTTGCTATCGGTGGCAGTTGATCGTGGCTCTGAAGAATTGGTACATGTTAGTTATTCAACGTTTAAACAATTTCAGAATTCCATTAGTCGTTATAATGATTATATGATATACGGTGAACGAAATTTTCAACTTTGTCCAAAAATAGTTGCGGTTCTGTCAAACGTTTCACATACATCGAAATGTTGTCGGCATGCAATGTTCTCGTTGGTTGGTAAAATTGATATTGCCGCTCTCGCTTTGTCAATCTTACTGAACAAATTGGAGACAGCTCGCGAGAAGATTTCTGTTTTATCGTTTCAAAAAAATAATTTTGCATCGTAAAAAAACACGATGCGATACGGTTCACTAGGTAATTACGGTCCGTCGGAAAATTAAATAATTACTTACTTGATAAAAAACCTATAGAAATCGCGACACGCACGCGCTTAGTATTAAGTTGCGACGAACGACGATTATATTTCTATTAAATAATTGTACAGGGAGTTTCGAACGTTCCTAATTTGTTGGGGCACGTAATATTTGCGAAATAGAAACGTGTTCGAAACGAAAAAAAAAATGAAAAAACTCAATTGCCTCCTGTGAGGATTGAACTCACGACCCCTGGTTTACGAGACCAGTGCTCTACCACTGAGCTAAAGAGGCGCTCTTGAGGTACGTACGGTTCGAATTGGAGGTCATAATGATAAATCCAGTGATCAAGTTTATAATACTTTTTATAAACGTTAATTGCGAGCCTTTTGCGCAACGATTGTGTTGCATACAGATTTTCAAAAGATATGATACGAAATATAATTCGAATCTTTCTTTTTTGTACCTGTTCGTGTTTCCAAGAGTCGTGAGCCATATAAAAAATTACCGTTAATAACATGCGTAAAATTATAAGGATATGTATAATAATTGTGTTACTTTTAGATCGTAACATGTAAACTATTCGTTGGCAAGCTTTGGTCTACTAACCGCGTGTAGATATAGTAATTACGAACTGTTGAGTAATCATTTTTACAGTATAATGGATGTTTAAAATTTTCAAAGTGACATTGCGTATCCTAGAGAAGCAGTTATCGGCTCTCTGTGAATGGCTATAATAAAAATCACTGGCAGAATGTTATTTAATAAACTAAACGATTATTACGTTAATTCATATTTCGGAAAAAACTTACTTGGTTTCATCGAGAAAGACAGCTTCGAGCACGCGTGCTGCATAGTGTAAATTTCGTTGGAGTAATTCTGCTGATATTTCACCATGCTGAAGCTGCCTCAATAAGCACCTCAATCTGCAATGGACAGATGATTACTTTCAACTATACACGTAATAAAAGAGTTGAGCCAATGTCTCCTTGTATTATTATTATTATTATTATTATTATTATTGTGGTTATATTATTAGACACTTGGCGCGTTGATGAAAACAAAGATCTGCTTGCGAGAGAAGCTAATTCGATGAAATGTACGAAACTTGGGAACACGACACAAAATAACGGATAATATTAACTCGTTCAAGTTTTCGAACCAAAATATAATCGTTTCATTTGATACGAAATTGTCGAAATTGTACCTGAGGGCAGCTTTGTCGCAAGCATCGGGGGTGTCAACGGCAGGAAGCGTGTCTGTCGTTAAATCGACGTTATCAAGAATCTCGTCGAGATCGACAGACTGGCTGGACGAAAGAGTGTCAGGACTGAGCGGAGGCGGAGATCCTTCGAAACTTTCGCCGATACTTTTATTCTTGCCAGAACTTCGGCGTACTATCGTTAGCGTGCCCTGTTCTGCAACAACAAACAACAGAGGACGTTAGAGCCAGTGACCTACTTAACACGGACCCCGGAAAATTTCTCATCGCTGTAGCGTCGATAACGTATGAAATTAATAAACATTTCAATCTTAGTCGACACGATGTCGAAACATTTTCTTCGCAGGCATTGAAACACGGCAATGTTCACTTTTAACGGGGCGAGTCTTCGTTTACCTATTACACTGCTGCAGTAGAGCCTCGGGGTGTAGCAGATAAACAAAGTCGCGCGTTCAATCCTCGAACGACGTGCCTTTGTAATAAAAATATAACTGGCTATCCTTGGAATCATTTATAATTTTATTCACAAATATTCTCAAAGTATATGTTTATAACATAAACGTCGTGCGCTGTAACGAATTTCATAGTTATACCAATTATACGTACTTGGTAGTTGGCCATTGCGACCAGGTGAGGAAGGATTGTGCGATCGAGAGGATGCTGTACCGGTGCAGCTCGTAGTGGCGTTAACGTTCGGAGAAGCACCGGGCGAGGACACTGCGATATCGTCTTTCGTAACTCTGCGATCTGGCGGAGATGCAACTGGAATCGATAAAAACAAGTAACTTGGTAATTTCAATTAGTGAAGCAGCTAAGAAACGTATACATATGTATTCGTTGTCCCCCTCAACATTTCCATCGTATTCCGATGGAAATTTCTTATTCAAATCATTACCTATTTGATTTCTCTTACTAGCTTATTTCTTTTATTAATCCATGCTAGTAGCAATTACGATTTTCGTATACTATTCTGCTCTATTTCGTAGAGTACTTTATTATCGAAATCTAGGAATTAACTGCTGGTAGTGCCAGCAGTGCGGTTGGCTCGTATCCGACATCGAAAGCTTTTACATTTCGATATCGTAGTGTACAAGTCGAAAACGAAAATGTAATTATCGAATAATGAACATTGGTCAAGAATATAAATTAAATTAGCCATTGCGAGGTAACGTGTTATAATTCAACTGGATACCGAGAATAAGTTCCTCGTTAAATTTCTATCAGCCGTATGTAAATGTCGTTGCCGATGGTAAAGAACGCGCGATGGACGTGCCTTTGAGGTTCCAGCATTATATGGGAATGAATTCATTATGAAATTTCCACGCAGCTGGGAAAATTGAATTTTTAGAGGTGCGAGCCCGTAGGAATCTCATTAAAGACGGACTTTGAATGTGCAACGATCCACGGCGAAATAATTATGTATTCGCAAACATTGATATCTCAATCGAGTCCAACAAAGTTCATTAACTATTCTGAATAATTAAAGAGTTCGTTTTGAAGAAGTTATTCCGTTTGAAGCAATGTCCACGGTATGTACGTATATTTGTCCACGTCTCTGTATCAATCGAATCAGACAATATTACAAGTCTTTACTGTGTGCAGCAAGTTGGAAGATTGATGTAATTTGCGCGCACAAACGTATGCAGTCTGTATTAATACGACTTCGTAGAACGATAAATGTTTGAGGACAGCGATGGGTCCTCGTTCCCTAGGTTTATCGCCGACACCCTGACATAAACTGAACACTCGATTTCTGTCGAGCAATTGTAATCTAGTTTACGATTCGCAAATCGAACACGAAACCATAGATCACCACCGCTGCTAAATGCAAGCTATCAGTGTCATCCATATGACAATGGCCAGCTTTTCAGAGAGCTCGCGCAACGGTTTCGTTTCAGTGAATGTTCGTTCTCAGGGCTACGTCCCAACGCGCGGTCCTACCCGGCAACTCGAGTAATATAAATTGTAATCGGATCGTTAACTCGATCAAGGGGGAAAAGTTCAAATACGGAATTACGTTTCGAGTCTCGAAACTCCAACCAGGCTGTTCTAAAATTCTAAAGAACCCGTGAAATCAAATTCCACGATACTTTTGATAGTTTTGTAACAGTCTTTTCCTACCGTTTGGTCGCGAAACGATTTTATTATGAAATTTTACAAACTGAGTTGTTGTTGAACGGTGGAAGTTGACACCGATGAAATATATTAAACAATGTGAGTAACATGCGTCAAATATGCGGTGTAGCATACGCAATATACGTATGCTGGAAATGTGTCGAAAATAATTTCACTACTTGACCGTAATAATAATCAATTAACGTGCGTATAAATTACTGTTAGCGAGCGTATTGTCGGCGGCGCGGCGCCGCGCAACCGTTGAATCGTTAGTTCCGTTTATTAATTCAAGCGCCAGCAGGTTTTGCCGTTGTTCATTTATGAAATTCATAAAGAATGCTGCGGGAGCTTAGGCTTCGTCTATATTTACCTCGGAGCTTTTGAGCTTTAAGGTATTTAACTTTCATACGGTAAGACCGCACAGAGCAGCCCTTTTGCACCGATGGCTTTGTTAAAAATAGTTAGAGAAGAGCGGCCGTGCCGTGTAATGTTAATTTGTAAATAAATATCGTCCTCTCCTAGAGGCGCGGTTTTATCATTAGTCGACGAACACGCTGCTGTAATAGACATGTAATAGATATATCCCGTGTGTCATACGTACGCGTACGTGTTGCCAAAACGGGAAAGTTACACTAAAAATGCCTCGAAACTCGTTATCGTAACGATTGGCGAGTTATCAGAATGTTACGGTGCTCTCGACTCGATTTCCATCCGATGGAAAGAAAAGATCAAATTTCTGATTTGTTTTTGAACCGTGACGCGCTATTATTTTGTTCTACCTTAAAGAGATAGTATTTTCAAACTATCTATGTAGGAACATGTATCGGATGAGCATGAGAGAGATCTTATGTAGCAGAAGGTCTTCCGAGATGAGATCGTTTTGTAATTTTGTAATTTCGCTGCGAGCGATATAACTCTCGGGAAACGATGCCGTCGTATATTTAAAGAGAATATTCTATGAGATTGCATCTATCGATGCAAGATAAACTCAAAGAAAATCGTCTTCAAGTTGCTTTGTTCGAATTAATGTTACTAGTTTCGATGAAGCAGTTTTTAGCGTATATTACTATTCGCTTTATTTTTTTCGCTAAAATTTATTTAAAAGTTTCTTTATGTCTCGGCCGAGAAACACATTTGTCGTTTTTCTATTTATCTTATTTAGACAACGGTTTCACATTATTCATAACACTTCGTAACATGGGTGCTGGTAAAGGCACAATTATTCAAATGACAAAAGCTTCCTTAGAGAGAATAGAACGTAGAACATCGTAATTAGTTTGTTATTGTTACTTTTATCGTTTATTTTGACCTTTAAGCAGCTGAACGGAAAGTTTTTGTTTTTTATTTGCCGCATATAGTGTCCGTTAGTTTTTACAATAATTTTCTATATTAAGTGTAGTTATAAAAGTCAGGATATAGGTATCGATCGCAACGGTCACGTTTTTTCACATGGTCACACTTTTTTTTCTTCTTTTTTTCGGACAACTCATCGCAATGAATTTTTATTATTTAATACAAACGAAATGTTTGAATCATTTAATAATGTTATGATAAATTTCGAATTTTCCGTCGTCGATCCGAAGAATTTCACAATTCTCTGGAACAGTATTCCTGTGACATTTTCCGATAATCTATTCCCCAAACAGCATTTGGAAAGTTTGTGAAAAACGAGTTCGGAAACTTGTTGGCGAACAATTTCGAAATTTCTTCATGACCTGTCGGTTACTCTGTGCATATCAAATTATACTGGTTATGTTTGCAGAAGCACATTTATCACCTGTCATAGAATAGTATCGCTTATTAACTCGAAGACGGCTTGGCTTCGCGCGACAACACGATGCAAGTATAAAAAGAGGTAGCATACCATTAGCTTCCGCAAAAGTGGTTGTTGAAACGTTGGTTGCAGTTCGTACTAATTGGACTGCGAACGCACGGTAATCAATAGATACTACGAGTTCGCCTACGGTCACGATCGTTCTGCACACCGCGAGGACTTTTGGTTTTCGTGAGCAACGATCTCACCTCTCTTTCTTTCCGTTAGTCATAGAAAATAGAAAAATTCATTAGATTGCACGAACGTGGGATGGGCTGTAGAATCGTATACATATGTGTATAATACTATAACGCTATATACATATGCATACTATGTAGTTCCTTCCAACCGCTGATACGAGTTGGATGTTTAACGGACTCGTTGACTTTTAGTTGATCCGCGTTTTTCGTGTGTTCAGGAAACATGAAGGCGATATTACTGTTTTGTGTAATGACATTGCACGCCGTTGCCGGTCGTAGCGGTCAAGAATGGTGGCGGACAATGTCTCTCTATCAGGTTTATCCGAGGAGTTTTAAAGATAGCAATGGGGATGGGCTAGGCGATATAAGAGGTAAGCGTACATAGTTTTCTGTGTCTGATTATTTTTTTCCTTCGACGTTTAGCTTAAAACGGTATAAAGATTAAAGAAACTTTCGAATGTCAACCTATTCAATTATTATTATTTTGAATCTATTAAATCAATTATAGGACAAAATGTCGAATCCGTTTTTTCTAACTAACGCTTACTTCGATTGCAGGTATCATAAGCAAGTTGGACCATATGACAGAATCGCACATCGACGCTTTCTGGGTGTCCCCCTTCTACCCGAGCCCTATGGTCGATTTTGGTTATGATATTTCCAACTACCGTGGCATTTACGCCCCCTTTGGTACAATGAAAGATTTCGAAGATATGGTGAAAGCTGCCCATGCAAAAAATTTGAAGGTGGTCATAGATTTCGTACCTAATCATACTTCGGATCAGCACGAATGGTTTCAGAAAAGTTTGAAGAATATCAAGCCCTACAACGATTATTACGTCTGGCACGAGGGTCGAAAACTAGAAAATGGCACCAGGGCGCCACCAAACAATTGGGTAAGTTTCACAATTATTTACCATGCACGTCCGTCGCGCTGTCCAACATTGATGATATTCCAGTCAATGCTACCCCATGGCTTTTCGAGAATTTTTGTTTGCGATCCAAAATTCTTCTAGTAACCACAGACGTTCGCCGTTGTGAGTAAAAGAATAAAAGAAACGTGTTGTGTTTACCAGAAAACGAAGCAAGTCGTAATTTCGGCCAGGTTTAACTTTATTGGGACGCTATTCGACCACGTTTCACGCTTTACGTTAAACTTTTTGCATATGCGCATTTCGTTCGTAATTTCCATACGTATTTCGCGAGAAGAATGATCCAGAATTTTATACAGATTTACGTCGAAAATTCCAACGAATGGATATTAAAACGCATATTCGGTAGAATTTATGTTTCAACTCTGTATGGAAATGTAGAAACGAATTTATTCGAACGATCCCTCGTTACTCTCGCTGTACCGTTGTCCATGAGAGATTATTAACAACCAGTATTGGGTGAGTATCGTGTAATTCTGTTCCGCGGCAGCCGTACGTTTTTCCTGCGCCGTCGAATGTATCCCAATCGATCGTCGGATTAAAAGTCGACACTATTGTACACCTCCGTACAAATTAAAAGTTTTTTCCTTTGAACGGATCAGAAAAGATATGGTAACGATTTCTACCAATTTCTTTCATTCGTTGAGAATTTTGGCGAGTCGAAAGTAACCCTTGGCTCGATGTTATCCGCAATATGGAAATTATGAGATGATTAAGAGAAAGCAAAAGGACCGTGGCAATGAAAATTGGTAGAAAGATGAATGATATTAACGAACGTGTCGTAATTATTGCTTACTTAGGGATTGTATTGTTCCTCGTAGATCAGTATATTCGGAGGATCAGCGTGGACGTGGCGATCGGAACGCAACGCGTATTATTACCATCAGTATACAAAGGAGCAACCAGATCTCAATTACTTCAATGAAAAGTTAGTACAGGAGATAAAGGTAAGCACAATTGGAACGATAATCGTAGAGTTAATCGTGGAACCACTGTGTTTTAATATCGTAAATGATATTTTCATTTGGGTCATATTTCCGAGGAGCGCGATTCGGTCCATAATGTCTGCAAATTTTTCAGGATACTTTGAAATTTTGGTTGGACAAAGGAATAGACGGAATTAGAGTGGATGCTGCCGCTCGTCTTTGCGAGAATCAAACGTTCGCGGACGAACCATTGTCGGGACTCACCAACGACCCGAATAATTTTTCATATACAGTGAAAATCTACACCAGAGACCACCCGCGAAACTACGAGATAGTGAGAGGATGGAGCGAGATCCTTGCTCAATATAAGGGCGACAAAGTTATGATGATCGAGGCGTATACGGATTTAAATCATACGATGGAGTTTTACACTGCTGGTGCCAGCTACCCCTTTAACTTTGCAATGGTCGTAAATTTGAATTCCAGCTCAACGGCGAAAGACTGGAAATTCGTAGTCGATCGATGGATGGACAACATGCCAAAGGGTGCTACAGCTAATTGGGTGGTAAGTACAGGGAAAGAAATATTTTTTCCATGGCTCGAAATCAAAATTCAGATCACTGGAAATTGCATATTGGAAAAGGGGACAGTGTGTGAAATTAATTGCGATAATAAGACGTTGATACGTGTTACCGTATTCGACGATAATAATAATAATACTAATAATAGGATATTTGTGGAACGTGACACTCGCGGAACCAGGAAATATTAAAGAACGAGACCGATAGGAAACGATAACGACGCAACGTATAGCTGTCAAAACTCTCTCTTTCTCTTTCTCGTCTCTCTGTACAGGCTGGAAACCACGATAATACGAGGTTGGTGACTCGATTGGGGCCCGATCGTGCACGAGCGATAACCGCCATGACTTTTATATTGCCCGGTGTCACTGTCACGTACAACGGCGATGAGATCGGCATGGAGGATACATGGGTTTCCTACAAGAATACCCAAGACCCGCATGGATGCAACGAGGGTCCGGAAGGATACGAAAAAACCTCGAGGGATCCTGTTAGATCGCCATTCCAATGGGACGCTACCACTTCCGCTGGTAAGCTCTAGATATCCTTAAGGGTTTCTAGGTCGGTTCCGAGATGAATAGGATATACATGTACATATATGTATACATATAGGCGTTCGAAGATTTTCATTACCATCCATCCATTTGAAATACGCCGCGCATCGCCGCGTCAGAAACGTGAAAAGTTGAACAAAATTCATCCGTACGCTGCGGATTCGACGGATTTCTGACAACTATATGAGAGCGATAAACGAGTGAAAAGATTCCATTCAAGAATTTCGTTGAAAGGATCGATATAAAAGAAAAGAAAAAGGGGGGCGGGCGTTAGTCTAGTATAGTATACATATATAATATGTCACCGATGATTCATTCGATAAACGTAAGGCTTGGTAACTAAAGGGTAATTGGTAATTAAAGGTTTAAATGGAAACAACGTTTGCAGGATTTTCTACGAACAAGAAAACTTGGATTCCAGTTAATAGCAACTACAAAACCGTGAACCTTGCAACAGAGAAAAAGGATAAAGATTCTTTCTATAACTTCTACAGAGATCTTGCCAGACTGAAGAAAGTAAATCCAGCTATCCGAAAAGGAAAACTAACCGACAAATTGCTGACCGACAATGTCCTCTTCATCGCTAGGTAAAGCAAGAAAGCTGCCTTCTACTTGGTTATCGTTCCGAAGAAATTAATTGCTGTCATTAGCGTATTCTTTCGGAAACATTTACAAATGGATGTGTTCGAACGGCGCGTTACAATATTACCGATAATTGCCGAACATATTATACTCGGTATTCCATTTTTCTTTCTCTCTTTCTTTTTGTAGAGAGACCGCGTTTCAGGGAGCCATCTACGCAATATTTAACGTTGCAAACTCGACAGAGGTTGTGGATTTGTCAGAAATTCAGAAGCGAAAATGCAAGTTGAGAGTGCACTATGCATCGTCCGGCTTTGGTCTAAAGAAGGGGTAAGTATACGTACGAGCACGCTCCTCCCTCTCGTAAAACGATTACGATATTATCATTCTTCTCGTCTAATATATTAATGAAACATGTTTAAAGTAGACAAGTCGATTTTCAGTGTAGTTGAAAACCTTTTGAATAATATTTTCCATTGATCCCTAAATCTAGGGCTCTTCTCTGTAAGAAGACCATGCAAGTTCCTCCATACGGTACAGCAATTCTAACCAGACTTTAGGTAGAAGAATGGAAAGCATACACGCCCCTGTGTTACTGCTGCTATTTATTACTTTGAAAAACTGTGATGCACAGTTCAATTATTCATAGTTATATGTTTATGCTGATATGTGTATGTACATACTGGAACTTGAATAAAAATGCAAACATTGCCTACGTTTCCATCGTATCTCTTCGATACATCTGTATATAATAGCATTTTTCGTTTTTATCGAGTGTTCTTTTCTTTTGCGAAACAAAGAAATCTTCTTCCACTATGAGGAATTCCTGACAACGTCATTGTGAAATTATACTGCAGTTACTTGATGCATACTTTGGGAAATAGTACTCGCGAGCCATCAAGGAAATGAGGTTCTAGAACTGTTTGTAGTCGATATAATGGAGGGTACATTAAAAGTTTTATTTAGCCACGTTTGCACTCGGTTATGCGCGCCACACCGAACAAGTAATCAACCCAAGTGTTGCTATTTTAAAACGATCATACTTTCGGGCTATACGTATGTTCCTGTAGCGTAGACTCTATTCCATATTAAGGTGAATTATTTTGAAAAATCCACTTTCGTTGATGTTGTAATTTGCTTCTACCCGTATTTATTATTATATATTTTACAAAGTAAACGCAGAAATAACGGTGTCGGATTGTGATGTAAGTTAGTTTAGATTAAAGCGATCGTGCACAATTGTGCGATATGATTATAATGATACGAGATTAGTGCGGAGGATAGATAAAAATGAAATGGTCGAAATTTTTCCACGAAGCCGAGTCAATCAGATACCGATTAATCGTTGATCTGAATCGAATACACAATAACGCTATACCATCGAACGAAAACTTATCATCCTTTAACCTTATTTATCTTACGGTTAAGTGGATAATTTGAGTGCTAATCAATTATTACACACATAATATTATATCGACCTAAATTAGATTTATATAAGCTCGTTAAAATAATCTCTTTTCCTTTAACTGCAAAATTTTCTAGCGATACGATTAAAAATATATTATTGTCATTGGGTTCACGAATTAAGATAATTGGTTAAAACGACTGCCTCGAAATCTTTTGGTCGACTACCATAGAGATTATGAATATACATTTGTGGAGAACTAATAAATTTGTTTCTTTGGCCGCAAAGATATTTTTCTTATTTTTATATATATTTTATAGTGTAAAATAAGATGATCGGGGTTAAAGTGCGCCTAGAACGTAAGCCTAGTTTCAAATGAATTGTAAAATATTATTGAAATACAGAAATTGATTGACAATCTATTGAATTGTTCAATTTGTGTTCGCGACCCGTTGGCTTCCTCGTGTATCAAATTACTGGGCAGCTCTGGCGGGCGGTGTTGACACCGGGCTGAACGTTCGTCGTCACCTCTGTCCCCGCATACGTAAGAAACTTTAGACCCTACTCCGCTCGAATTACACGATGCGAAGTATAAAAGGGGGCCGATGCGATTTGATTTCGTCGTAGTTGGTTGTTATTAGATTGCTTGTTATTACGGCGGCGCTAATAGAGCTACGTGCACACGGGGTAATAAAGGACACGTCGAATTTGTCTAAAGCTCGTATCGCGACATTTTGCGGGCCACCCCGTGCAGCGCTTAGGAAATTGAGGAGTTGTATAAAGCGTATAAATCGTGTGTTTCGTGTGTCTAGGAAACATGAAGGCGACAATGTTATTTTGTCTGACGTTATTGTACGCGGTTGCCGGTAGTCATCAAGGTGGCCAGGAATGGTGGCGGACAATGTCGCTTTATCAGATTTATCCCAGGAGCTTTAAAGACAGCGACGGGGACGGCGTGGGTGATTTGAGAGGTAAGCGTACCACATTTTTCCAGCTCATACATTTCAAAAAGAAAAACACGCGCGCCTAATCACAGGCATTGAATTAGTTGCAATTCATTTAACGCTTTCAACTGTTAATTAAAACCAGTTTACCAACTACGTACATCGTAGTCGAAATGAGCTTTTAAATCGCTATGATCGATAGGACATCGAACTTGTCGATACAAACATGGTACAGTATACTTAAAGAATCCCGTATGTTAATTTCTAGTGGGCAATGCCTCGCAGTCGCCATTCGAGTGCGAAGGGTTAAAAGTCAACCATAATGATCGTTTTGAGAAACACAAGCCACTTGTTGATACGGCGTGATACCGAAAACAATTTCAATGTTTTATCAGTTGCATGAATATGTATTTCCGTTCTTGCTTAATTATCAAGAATGGATGAAGAACATGCGAATAAATATATCAGATTACAACTATGTCTATCTAATCGTACAATATATTTCGAATCGTCGACCGAATCATATATTTATTATTACGACTAGTAAGCAACAAAGCCGAAGAATAAGGTAAAATAATTGCACTTAAATTGTGCAGTTACGTGAAAATGGTTTAAAAGACAAGTTATCCAATACTTAAACGGTCGGTTACATTCGGATCGTAAAACGTCGTGCGCAACATGTTTCTTTTTCTTTCGTTTTTTTCCTTTTTTTTTCTTCCGAACACCAGTGCGCTCTTCAGAATCCAAAAGAAGAAACTATATGTACATACATATATAGAAGCCGCGTGTTGCCACGTGTTGTATGCTGTAATCGCGTTTCCTCTTATTCCCGTCTCAAAGCGTTTCGATTTGTTTACGCGATTTATGTAATTCGGCACGATGAGACAAGCAATGCAGTCGGCGTGCTTTGTGGATGCAATTAACAGAAGAGCCGAAGCGTGCGACGTTAACCGAAGGAAAAAAAAAGCGAAGCGGGAACACGGGAAACCCGAGAAAATAAATTAACGTTGCCGCTTAAATGCGACTCTAAACTGCATCGTTTTGAAATAATGTGCGGCCAAAGCGAGACTGGAAAATAATGTCAGCTTGACATTATTTAACAAAGATTTCATCTGAATCGTACATTGTAATTGCTAAAGAATGAAGGAACGATCGAAGAGCTTCTCCGTTTAGATGGAGCATTTCAAATAGCGACGAGCAGCGATAATCTTGTTCTATCGTACACGTTGATTGATACAAAGTATCAGCTTAATATTTAATACTTGCGATTTCGGTTTGCAATCGTTATGGAACAAAAATCTTCTTATCGGTTATGGTAGAGAGATCTTTACCCCAGTTACGAAGAGAAATCTTCGACACTCTGAGACAATTGGACTCGCTTACTTTCCCATATACATATATTTTGAATACGTCGATGAACGATTTTGTTTGTTCTTAGGTATTATGAGCAAATTGGACCATCTGGTTGATTCGCACGTTGACGCCTTCTGGGTGTCTCCTATTTATCCCAGCCCAATGGTCGATTTCGGCTACGACATTTCCGACTTTCGCAACATCGATCCCGTTTTTGGAAAAATGAAGGATTTCGAGGATTTGCTGGATGCTGCCCACAGCAAATCTTTGAAGATGATCATGGACTTTGTGCCCAATCATTCTTCGGATAAGCACGAATGGTTTGAAAAAAGTTTGCAGAATATAAAACCGTACAGCGATTTCTACGTTTGGCACGAGGGTAGAAAACTCGAAAATGGCACCGTGGCGCCACCAAATAATTGGGTGAGCTTCAAATTCCTGCGAACGCGAGTCGGGTGACCCCGAGGCGCGAAACATTATTTTTATGCTATTTATTTTAATATTTGTAAATTCGTATGTGAATAGAAATGTTAGTTTTAGAAGAACTTTGAAATTATTCTTTGCACGCAGGTGAGCGTGTTCGGTGGGCCAGCGTGGACTTGGCGACCGGAACGACAGGCGTATTATTTCCATCAATTTGCGCCAGAGCAACCAGACCTCAACTACGATAACGAACTCTTGGTACACGAAATGCAGGTATGTGCAGAATCTTGGCATACGATTTGATATCGATTTTGAAAATTTTCAAACCTGTGTTAGCAATTATCTACGTGCACCGAAACGCTCAAATTACTCAAATTTCCGTCACGGGTTTACCGATTATAGTAAGATCGAATTTGATTTATAACTCGCGCCGATGTCGACGCAACATTCACGATATCTAACTATTTTATCACGATACTTGGAATCAATGTCAACAGATTCCACTGAATCTCGAAACGCTGTATCGATGGAGAACATTTTTACCGAGATAACTATTATCTGACATGTGAAAGGTATTTGCTAATTTTTTTCGAGAGGCTGTCCTTACTGGCATACGTACGATTTCACAATTATCCATACGAACTGTGCAAGGCAAGCTTCGCGTATTACGATTGGATACATAGGTATCAACTTATTCTGCAGCACAGTTCGATTCTGTTGATGCGCTCGACAAGATAAAATCAATGCGATATACAAATAAAATCAATGGTTTCCTGAAAAGGAAATGTGAAATTAAAAGTGATGGACGAGAAAGGAGATTTTCAAGAAGAAGGCCACTGAAACGATGTTCGTATAGGCCAAGTGTGGAAATCCGACGCTTCACTTCCAATACGGTCGTTTGTTTTTTTTCCACGAAAAGCGGAAGAAAACCGTGTCGCAAACAAATTCGATCCATCTTGTAAGATCTGCGGTCTACGCTAAGAGAAGAAATACCATTCGCATCGGCACAGCACCAGAAATATTAGGTGCTGCTACCGCATCTAATGTTATCGTTCGTTAAAATGCTCATTTACAAATCGTTCTTTAATCCCCCGAACGATATCATCGTAAGCGTGCCGGATTGATTTTTAGGTGAGCGCACCTTCGATCGTTTAACCGATGCGTTCATCAGCGTGGCATTATGTGACGATAATTTAATAATACCACTTTGAGTCGTAACGAAAGATAACAGAACTGATTGTAAGAGCAGCAATTGCCTCGACTAGTTACTGGCTACTGTAATATCGCAACGTGACTTCGATACAACCATGGTTTCTTATCGAACAATATTTACGGAATATCCGATAATGTGGATCGTCGTTACGTTGAATCGCTTGTTGTCAGCAGCGTTCAGCAATTTCCGCAGCGAGGGAAGTTTTGGAAAGTTTTTCCTCGAAAAACTTTCTGCACAGACTCATGAGTCCAACGTGCCGGCCAGTATAAATAGGCCTTGTAGAAATATGATTTCGCAACGGTGCAACAACCGATTGCAGGCGCGATATCGGCCGCTGGACTACGAATTAGACAGTGTTCTCTGAATTGTTTCTAGATGAGAAGAGGCGTGAATGTCCGAATACGCGACAGTGTTTCATCGTTTCCGTCATCATTTTTCTATATGCACCAAATTCAATGAAAAACCCCGAAGCGTGTCTGTACGGCTTCTGCCTCGCTGGATAATTAAACGAAGTCTTCCGCCCGTATCGCCTGTGTATGCGAGGAAGTTATGAAAACCACTTCATCCGTATGCGAGAGTTTGTCGTTTTTTATCTTTTCTTTTTCTTGTTTCACAGGAAGTACTCAGGTTTTGGTTGAACAAAGGCATAGACGGATTTAGAGTGGACGCTATACCTCATCTTTGCGAGGACTCCAGATTTTTGGACGAACCGTTGTCAGGAACTACCGATGATCCGAATAATTATGGTTACACGGTGAAAATATATACGCAGAGTCAACCCCGCACCTACGAAATCGTCAAGGGCTGGAGCAAGGTCCTCAAGGAGTACAAAGGAGACAGAGCTATGATGATGGAGGCCTACACGGATATACCGAACACGATGAAGTATTTCGCCAGCGGAGCCAGTTTCCCCTTCAACTTTGGATTGATCACAGATCTGAATAGAAATTCAACGGTGGCGAATTACAAGGATCTGATCGGCACGTGGATGAAAAACATGCCACGCGGAGCCACAGCTAATTGGGTGGTGAGTAGTACCAAGAAGAAAGAAAAATTCTTATCGCGAGAGCAATGATTAATTGGTTGAGTTCGTTGTTTCTACCGGTGACCGATGATAAAAGTTGATAGAGGATCCCACACACCTTTCCTTCGTTCCGATCGTAAAGTTTCGCGGCAGAATATGTCACTTTCGGAGAAAAAAGTCAAATAAATTGTGGCGAAATGGAGCAAGTCTAGGTAGAATTGTGGTAAGACCGCGAGCCGAGCGAATGATGGTTAAAATTCTGTGTGCAGGCAGGAAACCACGACAAACCGAGATTGGCGACTCGGTTTGGGCCTGAACGAGCTCGAGTGGTCACCTTGATGACGCTTTTATTGCCTGGTGTCAGCGTGACGTACAACGGCGATGAAATCGGCATGGTAGACACTTGGGTTTCGTGGAAGGACACCAAGGATCCGCAGGGATGCAACGCCGGTCAAGATGGTTACGAAACAATGTCCAGGGACCCCGCTAGATCGCCCTTCCAGTGGGACAATACCACTTCCGCCGGTAAGCTATGGGTATTTTCGAGGCTTCTAGATCGTGCGCCTCTACAAAACAAATACTACAATAATTTACGATAGCGTTTTGTCTCGCGTTTCAAGCAAATGTAACAAATAATGACGCACTGTTCCAGTACACGTGCAAACTGATAAAAACATGCAAAATATTTTTTTAGGATTCTCCACAAACTCAACAACGTGGCTTCCAATCAACAAAAACTATCGAACCGTGAATTTGGAAACGGAGAAAGCAGTAAAGGACTCTTACTATAATTTCTACAATAGCATCGCGTGGCTGAGGAAAACGCCGTTTGTCAAAAAGGGAAATCTAATTACAAACCTCTTGAGCAAAAATGTTTTACTGATCTCTAGGTAAGACGAAGCAAGTTTTCGTCCTATATATGCCCAGAGTAGCCGCGAACAGAATTCTATCGGCGGCGCAGCTATACTTTGGTCGCGAGCGCGCTTCGTAGATAAAAGAGAAATTAGTCGAAAAGACATACATAATAAATCGGTGAATGACAAAATGAAGTTAGATGGTGCTAGATAGAAGAGAGACAAGTAGATCCATCTAGAGGTAAAAGTTGGTCGTATAAACAGTTGCTCTATCCGCGTGAAATTAGATCTTTGTTCGTGATATTCTTGAATGGAGGCGACAGTGAGCCTCGTCCGTTCTTGAATAATAACAAGTATCTGTTTGGAATTGTAATCGATACTTTGATCCTCGGAACTACATATGTAAGCGCGCTATAATAATCGATACGCTGTTATTTTTGCAGGGAGACTCCAGAGGACGGCGGGTCTGTTTACGCAATAGTAAACCTCGGAAATTCGCAAGAAGCTGTCGACTTATCGTTACTTGATAACGTATCGTCGTGCCGATTGAACGTGTACTATGCTACGGTTAACTTTGATTTAACGTCAGGGCAAGTATACGTATTTCTTTTGCTAGCTATATTTCTTTGGCTCGCTAGTATCTTTCGCTTATACGGGATGTCTGAAAAATATGTTATACTTTTATGCGTGTACAACAATTGACACGATCGATGTCAGATTACTACGGACGTAAGATCCTTTTTCGAATGGCATTTGGTTCCTATTAGAATTATGAAACGACGTGACTGTGAAACAAGTCGTAATTATAATATGAAGCAAGGTGTTTTTTATTAACAACTTTTCTTCTATTTCACAAATCCAGGTCCGTCTTCTGCCGTACCAGGAATGTAAACGTGCCTCCGCATGGAATACTGGTTTTCCTGAAATATTAGGAACTGCACGAAAACACACGAAAACACACGAAAACTCACGAAAGTGACCGCGTTTTGAAACAATCTCTGTATATTGATAAACTTATTGAAATCCAATCGATATGTTTCTTCTTCCTTCTTCCTTTCTTTTCTTCTTCCTTTCTTTTTTCTTTTTCTATTTATGTATTAGAAATGCCTGGAAAGCCAATTCTACATATTTCAGCATACATAACCTGGCACGATACCGGGGCGACGCTAAAAGCATGATAATAAATATGAATATGCTTTAGTTTGGGGCGTCGTGTTCGTCTAAATCTGAAACATGGCCAGGCGAGCCGTATCGCTTGAAATTCGTGATACGATTCTGGACCGGGTGCGGCATTCGATTATAACCTTTCACTTTTCCCGAAGGCCTTAAGAGTGCCTATCGATGGGAGCTGTTTCGGCCACGCGATGGCCACCGTCGATCCGCTTGTCAATTACAAGTGGTAATCGCTTCAGAATCTCGGACGTGTTCCCCACGAATTTCCTGTCAGCGGAGCAACAACGGCTCTCGCCGCCAGCTGCGAATTTCATTCGTCAACTTTCCAAAGACTTTCGTCGCGGACGCGCGAGCGACGTGTCAAACTGGTACAGCTGAACGAATGTTACAGTTATGTTAGTAAAAAATTACGATGAATAAAGAAACGATGGAATTGGAACGGCAATGTCTCAATGTAGTTAGATGACTCTGTGGGTCGAGGACGATGCGTACGTTTTCGAGCAACGGAACAAAATCTGAATAAACGTATTCGTACGAGAGAGTTTGATAATATAACATGAAAATCGATCGATTCCAGTAGTCGTGGGCTCTGCTATCGATACATTGCCGTGTCAGTGATATACGGTTAAAAAATTCCGAGACTCTTCGCACAATACGGCGGTGCGTCAGCATCGCCGCGAACTTATCCTCCGTGCGAATGATAAGGTCATGCGAGTGTCTATTCTTTTTTACTGTGAATCACAGCTTATAAACGAGCCGCGTGATCACAGCTAGCACAATACGAACCATGAAGAGCACCGGTCGCATCGCGATAGTATTATTTGCGGCGCTAGCCCTAGCGTCCGCCGAGGTTAAAAACAAGGGATGGTGGAAGCATGCGGTTTTCTATCAAGTATATCCGAAAAGTTTCAAGGATTCGAACGGCGATGGCATTGGAGATCTAAAAGGTACGCGAAATTAAGATACATTCTGGACTCTGCCACAACGGGGCTCTCGTCGTGAATCTTCTTCTCGATTTTCGCGGCCGATTGGTTGTCCGCCAGATGAGGCAATGGCAACTACGCGGCGTATAAAAGTCTTGACTGAAAAAAGAAAGAATTCGCTTCGATCGAATTCAGTTTGAGAAAAACTGCCTGCAAATTTCAAAATCAATAGACAACGATACGATCGATACGGTTTGATTTCATACAGATTTATTCTCACATCATTCAGAAATTAACAACATTTAGCGAATGCGACAGCTGTGCGACTAATTCCATCGATTGCAAAAACTCGTGTATTAGGTTACTCAATTTTATATGTAATTAATGATTTTTTTGAATCGAACGATAATCGTCGGCATAACTTGTCAAAATTATGTAACGCTTAAAACTAAGGAAACTTATTTCGTCGTGATATATTTCGTTCTTGATATTTATCAGAGGCGCGAAAAAAAAATACGTTTAAAAACCGATGAAGCTAATGATCTAACCATGTATAATTACTTCACGGACATCCTGCATCTTTCCTTTAATGTCGATGACATAACATACAATGGTCGGAAGAATGATCGTCGGTTGCTTGTCCGCGGTTCTTTGTACAAGTTGACCGTACATTGTTTGTGATACGGTTGAGAATTATCGACAGTCTTGGTTGATGATTCAATGCGTCGCGTTATTCTATCTCTTTTCGGTGATCGATGATCGATGAAACGAATGAAAAAAAAACTGCGATCCGCTTTCAATTCGGACTCGATTATTGGCTTTAAGCAGCAGACACAGTTCGCAAAAATTGCTGCCGTTTTATCATACGGTGCGAGTTTTAATTCCAAGGGAAATGTCTTGCATTCGACGACACTGGTAATTCGATAAAATCAATCCTTCCTATGAAAGCGTTTTATAATTTAACTTTCCTTCCTAAGAAAAGTTTTCGTGTAGTATTTGTCGCAACTTTAACAAGGATTATTAGCTCAATGATTAAAATCTATTATTACGGCTTATCTGAACGTAATTTGTTTTCAGTTACGTAACACGCTTCAAATTTGTAACAGGTATAACGGAAAAATTGCAACACTTCAAAGACATCGGTGTGGAGGGAATCTGGCTGTCACCGATTAATAAAAGTCCCGATGTAGACAATGGATACGACATAGAGGATTTCAGAGCCATTCAGCCAGCATTTGGCACATTAGACGATTTTAAGACACTTGTGAAAGAAGCAAATGAGAAGGGCTTAAAGGTAAGGAGCGAGACAAACGAGCTCATCTATATGCAGTACTTTCATTCCTTAAAAGAAAACGAAATATTCAACAGGCTTGCACAATTCCGAGGTCGCAAAATAGACACTTTCAGCTTCAATTTAAGCTACATAAAGTCCAAATTGCTCCACGGGAAAGTGATTGAAAACTCGCCCAAAGTCCAAAAATTAGCTCCACGCTGCCTAATACCGTCGAATAGTTGATTAAAAAATTCATAAAAAAATCCCAGACCGTTTTACGGGAATGTGCCTTCCGGGGTCGTAAAGTAGACACTTTCAGCTTCAATTTGATAAGGTATATGTATATACTCATACACATATGTATGTAAGTTTTTTCATGTTTTCAGGTTATTTTGGATCTCGTTCCGAATCATACATCCAACAAACATCAATGGTTTATCGAAAGCGAGAAAAAAACTAAAGGCTTTGAGGATTATTATATGTGGAGTAAGAAGCAACCTAATAATTGGATCAGTGTGTTCAATGGTACTGCTTGGACAGAGTCATCGGTCCGAAAGGAATATTATTATCATCAATTCTATAAGGAACAACCTGATTTAAATTACACCAATCCGGCTGTACAAAAAGAAATGAAGGTACAGGCACACGTTTGTTTTTTAATTTGATTTGCTTTTGCGTGGCAGGAGAACCTATTATATTTGAAAAAAGGTCGTTGCCTCCCTCGATGTCTGAGATATCGATCAAACTGACTTCGACTTTCAACTCTGATTCGAATCGTATAAAACCGACGGACTTTAATGTTTCGCAAGCACTCGACGTTTCGAACGTGTCTCAAATTGTTATCGTTTTTTCGTTCGTGTTTCCGAAAATTGCGAGAGTCCTACGATTATTGTTGTCGGTCTACCGTTGAATATCCGTAAACAGCGGTTAGGTGCGATTCGTAGTTTTTCTATGTTTTAGGACATAATGCGGTATTGGCTGGATATGGGAATAAGTGGTTTCCGTATTGATGCAGTACCTCACATATTTGAGGGTAATATAACCCTGAACGAAACAATGTTCTCCAGCGAACTTAACAAAACGTTACACGCGTCTTACAATCATAATATAACCAAGGATCAACCAGAAACTTACACGTTGATAGAAAGCTGGCGAAAATTTGTCGACGACTATGCGAATGAAAGCAATCGGGATGAAATAGTAAGCTGAAAAAAAGAAAATTGCGTTTTTTGATCGATTGTGCTTAATCGACAATAATATTTATCGAAATATAAGTTTCGCTCGTACATCTTTCGAGGATATTGAAATGATACGCGTTTGTCCCATGTAGGTGATAATGACAGAGGCGTATTCCAGTCTGGCTAATACATTGAAATATTACAATTACGGGTCTCACATACCGTTCAATTTCAAGTACATAACCGACGCGAACATCAAATCCAACGCCGAAACCTTTAAGAAGATTGCGGATACTTGGATAAATGGAATGCCGTCAGACAAAGGTGTACCGAATTGGGTGGTAAGTTTAAATTAACGCGCAATAATATGCAATGACATGACATCTCAAGGTATGCTACTGTATTCCTATTCTTCCAATAATGCAAACGATCACGTACGAAACCAATTTATTTTGCTGGTTCACGCAAAACAAATCGATTTTCATTTTTTCACGTTTCGATCGTTCCTATAATTGCACGGTACTTGTTATTTTATACGTGCCTGTAGCACGAGAAACAAGTTTACGTAGAAATCAGGCGTTTCAAGCTCCCTTGGATCGATATGATACAACTAATGATGAAATAATCGCATTGATAAGGAATTGATCGTTTCCTCAGATGGGCAATCATGACAGAAATCGTGTACCGTCTCGTTATCCTGGAAGAGGAGATCAAATGATAATGATGGAAATGATTTTACCTGGCGTAGCTGTAACGTATTACGGCGAAGAAATCGGCATGGAAGACAATAATGACTTTACTTTCACGGATTTTCGCGACGGTTGTCGAACACCAATGCAATGGAACAGCAACGCATTCGCAGGTGAGCGGAGAAGCGATGTTTAGGGAATGCGTTGGTTTGTCGCTATCGCGGGATGCCCGGTCAGAACGATTTCAATATAAGAAATACAACCGTGAAGGAAAGAGAGATGAGCCGAGAGAATGAACTCCGGGACGGAGAAGGGTTGACAAGAAATTTGGTAGAATCGTCTTCCAGTTCGCTATCCTCGAACCATGTTATTTCAGATGAGAAAGCATTGAACCGTTTCTTTTGATACATGTATCATTTAAAGGAGTATAAACTCGTAATACATGCGAGAACAGAATATATGGTACATACATGTGAATAACCGGGCAGCTGTTGCGGGGAAACGACACGAAACGTTTCTATAATACAATAATTCGTCAGTCTAAGATAAGAGAATAGTTTGAATAAATTTTGATTGCGCTTCGCCTCGACAGGTTTCACGAACGGAAGTAAACCGTGGATCCCGGTTCACAGCAATTATGAGAAGTTAAACGTGGAGGTACAGAAGACCGACCCCGATTCACCTTACAATCTATACAAAAATTTAACCGCCCTACGAAAATCTGCGCTTCTGAAATACGGCGATCTAGATACGATTGTACTGGGAGGCGACGTACTCGTTATCAGAAGAAGTTTGGACGACCAAGTGCTTGCACTGTTGATCAATTTCAGCAATGAGAAGGCTGTTACCGTCAATGTGACAGAAATAATGAAAAAGCAACCGTCCGTGGTGAGATTAAGCGACTCGAAGTCAAAGTTGCCAAGGTAAGAATGAATGGGACGACGTTATTTTCTTCTCATCTCAAATAGAATCTCGTTGCTGTTTCACCTTCGAACCCAATATATTTATAATACATTGAATCATTTGTTATGCGAAGCTACCAAGTTACAGCAACATAACGAATAGTTTTTTAATAGAGATTAGAATATTAGACATAGAATATTAAACGTCGTTGTCTCGAAAACAAAAACACGCGACATGCAATTAAAAGACACGGCCCGTATTATTTTTAACAATGTTTTAACCTTTATTTCTTAGATCCAGCGTGAACTTGGCTGCATTCACCATACCTGCGAAAGCGTCCGTCGTTTTGGTTTCGCAACTTACAAAATCCTCGGCAAGTACAGCTGGCTTCTCTCTCGTGTTTCTTCTCTTAACAGCTATCGTTTCGCTGTACCGATCGTAAAGCTTTTCGACAACTAGACGACACGAGAGAATGTTTTTATCGCGAATAGCTTAATTTCTGGAGAACAAAGCAAACTTGTATTTCTCATATATATATATATATATATATTAGTGTGTGCGTGTGTGTGTTCAAGTTTAAACCAGTAGCTAAAATAGAATCGATTATGATGAAATAGAAATATACGTCGCGTATGGATGAAAAACTTGATGGATAAAAGTGGTGTCGCGCTGTGATATCAACGTGAAAAGTAACAATATATAACGATGGAATCGCAGTCTTTCTGTTTCTACGATTATCATAGGAGCATCGACTAATTATTTCTAACGATACGAACATCCAATATGGATAAAGTGTATCCGTGTGTAGTTATTCGCAACGCCGACCATGTATAAATATAATAAATGATACGCAACATCGCCATTATCCTCTACTTCCGTCACATCAGCTTTATCGACACGCTCTTCAAGATTGCAAATGGTTGTCGAATGCTTTAGCGAATTAAGCGTTGGACCTGCTAAAAATCGGCACAATAGATAAAAAACGATCGGCGGGACTCCAAACTGTTCTAGTTGTAATTTATCCGCGATCAATCGTTTAGGGTATGCTCGATCGAGACGGGAACGAGATGTCGTGCGGGCGTCGTCGTCGTCGTCGTCTCGAGAATCTAAATTATCAAAGGCTTGCGTATTCGTTCCGATACGAGAGGTACTTCGGAGCACGATCGAGAGCACGCGATAACTTTGAGTACCATCGGGATTGTGCGAATTGTCAGACTGATCCGCAAATTGATTTACTTACTCTCCCAGCAATAGCTCGGCTCGCGGTGAAATTAATCGATAACTTGATTATACTGGCGCGTAATTAATGCTCTCGGAAATTTTTCCGCATTTCACATTCCAGCCAATCCAATGAATATTTATTAAAGTTATGTCACCGTAGACAGATTTTTCTTGGATATACAACAAATAAATAAACATTAATTTCCGAATTGCAGCTAATATCGCAAACGCGTTTAATGTGTCGCGCTATAATTTCCAAATAATTTACAACGACCACATATAAGCGTGTGAATGAAATCATTTATTCGAATCTGTCGTAAGTGGCAATAAATGCTTTCCATTGATGCCGCAATTTATTCGCTGAATGTTTTATAGACGGATGACGGATGGATTGATGGATGATGGATGGATGTGAGAGCTGTATTTGCGTGGGAATTGTGTGCACCCAACCAATGGCGACTGTGACTCGAAGAATTTAGGAACGATTGATAAAAGCAAAGCAAAGTAAAGCACAACAAAGCACAACAAAGCAACGCAACGCAACGCACGTTGAGTTGTGTCGAATCGCTCGTCATCCGTGCTGTTTTCCAACCATGAATTATGCATTCTCTTTCAAGTATCGACGCCGCGCCGTTTGAATAGGGGGCGTTTGGTGCGTATTATTGCGATAAATCAGGAATTTATCGCCGGCGACCCTGGATTGGTACGGCATGATTTCACCGTATGCCATGAAAATTCTAGAGAGCTTCGCTTCGCTGATACTTGAACAAATCAAGGTAAACGGAGACAATCTTTCGACGGGTTAATAGTAGCCGTGAAATTGCTGCTTATTACAATTATTTCATATTTAAAACGGATAGATTTCATCGCGCGTACGTACATTACATTTAAAACGAGTTCAGGCTCGTTCTTGCACGACAACGCGTTTTTCCGAAATTATTATTATTATACCTCGAAAATCGTGCACTCTGATCTATTTTTATCGGACAAAGTCCATCGCATCCTTCGAGGAGAACCCGGCTTTTACTTTTCACATGGATTAACCTGTATAACTTGACGGAACGACGAAAATCGTAAAAATTCGAATTTACGAGGGTGTAAAATTTCATGCGGACAAAAACTTTTCGTGCAGACGACCGCGTCGTTTGCATTTGCGCTTATGCAGCTCCATGAATCAACAATCACGAAAGGCTCGCGATGTCATCGTCGTCGTCGTCGTCGCTGTCGCAACGTAATTATTTAAGCCCGCGATATACGGTTGAAAGTTGAGCGAAATCTGGCCGAGAATCGTGCGTTTCGACCCAAAACAAAAGCGAAACGGAGGCGCAGTTTATTTATTACGGCCCTTATCATTATTATTGTATTATTCGCACGACGGTTCGAGACAAATGCCTTCGAGCTTGTTTTTTTTTAAGAAAATGGATAATATCATATTAACGTAGAAATCGCGCCAAGTAGCTGAAGTTGCATCCTATCTCTTGTATGCTATACCATTCGACGAGTCGAATAATAAAATCGATATAGGATACCGATGGCGTAAATACGATGCTCGACCATAACGAGAGAATAATCAAATTTGGTATTAGTAAAAGGATCACGCGATGTATCGATCATCTATCGATACTTTTTGCTTCGCATTCGCGTTTCCTCGTATAGAAACGCAAATTATACGAGCCATCATCACCGACGCAACCAACTGGACCGTCTATGGATTCGATGACGCGGAATTAGGTCGATCGGTGGAGCGATTCGATCGCGTTCAAAGGAAACATTCGAATCGGATTCTGACCAGACAGCTAGAATATAATTAATCGTGTTGCGAGAACGATACTTTCTTCGATGATTATCTCGATAGGGAAAGGCGATTCGTCGATGTCAAAACGTCTGTACGAATAACTCGACGCATTTTATCGACCGAGGTAAACGTAGCTGTAAGTTTAGCATCGATTAGATTATGACAGTGTTCGGAACGATTAACAGCATAAAAGGATCGAGAGAGAGAGAGAGAGAGAGATTGCGATACGAGCAGCCTTTCGGTACCGCGTCGCGTCACATCGCATCGTATCGCATCGCAGGGAAAAGAACGTAGCACTTCATTTTACCAAAGGAATCGTGAAGGAAGAAATCCGAGTTGCACGACTGAACGTGATGCAAACAATGCGGCGCACGTAGAACTCTCTTCCAAGTTTAGTCGTCCATTCGTCGACGCGTTCGTTTTGCCGGCCGATACTGGTTCCAAGTTCCCGCGGTTGGTTTAACTACCCGGCAAAATCATCTCCGCTGCGTTGGATGCATTTCTGAACCGAGCACGAGCGACGACAGCCTCCGAATAATACGTATTTTTCTTCCATGCTCGAGAAAACTGGTGCGACTGACATCGTTTGTCTTCCACGATGCTAGCGCGCGGTAGTAAAGCGGATGTAACTGCACGTGAAAGCGTCGCTTCCACTCTATGGATCGATCGAAACGTTGTTGTCAACCTCTCTGCCAGAATTTCGATCGATCGAACAGGTAAATTCACAGCAATAACCGTGAGAGCGTTCTAACGCAAGATGGCAGACGCAATTAGACTCTTGTCGATGCAGTCATCTGACACACACACACACACGCACACAGGGACGTCTTGTACAATAAATAGCTGCGTAGTTTACTCGATCGCTGCGCGACTATCGATCCAATTGACATAAGAATATCGTTTTATATTGTCGATGAGAAGTGCTTTGAATTCAACGCGAACGACCACGGAAAAACCGTGAAAACGCGGAACGTTGTTGTATTATATAATACAATGCGAGCACGTTCGATTAATTAGAAATGATTTGCAGTATCGTTGCTATAATTCGATTATTACAACAACAGTATATTATACACGGCTCTTCTCTTTTCACTTCCGTCGGATTAGGTGTACAGTTTTCCGATTTCATTGCGCGCGCCGGGAGACAGCAACGATTCGCTCGTGCAGCTGCTCGAGAACGGTTTGCGTTCAATTTTCCTTGAGAAGCGATAAAACGGGGAAAACGTCTTTGAAAATTCTTTCGCCTTTAATATGCCTTTCCATTCGTATTTTCTGCGATCGCTCGGAACGCTTACTGACATTAGGCACACAAAAATATTCTCGCAAATGGCACAGTTCGGGAATCCAATTTTTAAACGTGTTCTGGTCTTCTTTTTTCTAAAGAATAAACTTGACTCGTAATAAAATGATTGCGCGAATGTCGGCCGAATTTGTAGAAAAATAGCAAACACTGGCTCTTCGTTGTTTGAAACGAATCGTCGTTTGGCACCGCGTCGTCCACGTGCTTCCAGCGACGTTAGGTTATCTATGTATAATATCTCCGCACTCGGCATCGAGCGCGCATACCTTGTGTCGGCGTTGTTTTACACGTCGCAGCATTTATTTCCGTACGAGAGAAATCGAATTTATTCGACGATATCGTCCGATTACTCAAACGATTAAACAATTTATATTTGACGCCGATCGTATAATTGCGAGCCGCGAGCGGTCATTGACGATCACCGCGCACGTCGGCGCGTTGATACGTAATAATGAATTACAGATACGAGAGAAGATTAACGTTGTAAATTGAGTCGAAGGTTAACGGAATGGTGCGAACCCTTGCCGTATCGTTCAATATTATCCAATTAACGATTGGGAACGGGTGGAAGCGCGGTTGCTATCTCATCAAAATGGGTATTGCTAAATTGGCAGCGATGTTGTTTCGCTAATAATAAAAAGCCATCGGACCGAGACCACGGATGCACGCGCGGTCGGTGTACCTCCGGCTTCAAACGAATCCAGTTCGATTCAAATCGATTTGAATCGATTTAAATCGGGGTCGGACTAGAGATACATACTTAGGAGCTATTTCCGATCTGTATGTAGGTAACAACAAAAGGTACACCATGGCGCGCGAGGCGATTGTTTGTATCGGGTCGGGCGTGATTCTTGCCCGACGTCGACCGTCGATCGATTTATTGGATAAATGTTGGAAGCGGCCGCGGTGATTGCGTAAACGAGCATTTTTCCTCGAAACCTCCAACACTTTGGGAGAAATGGGCGCCGCCGACGATGTGCGATCGTAACATCGAAGTCGCCGTCTCAAGTCGGTATACCAGGCTGTCCTCCCGATCAGTAGAGTTTATTATCTCTGCGTCTTCATTATTCTCTGAGTTTATTATCTTTATTATAAACACGACTCTTCTTCTCATCGATCGTTTAGACTATTCGATAGGTCTACGAGTACCTTGCGACGACACAGGTACGCGCACGTGTCTATGCAGTCGACGTTTCGTCGGGGAAGATTACGCCGTTGCACCTTTACACCTTTCCCTCTAACTCTCCCCATTCCATAGCTTTCTTTTTTCTTTTTTCTTGTATCTTTCATCTCCTTCCGTCGGCTTTTGCAGCGGCTTCCGGCGACACCTCGATCCGCGCACACAGAATTATATTGCTAGAGAAATAGAACGTTGCTACGTACGCGCACAAGTTTCTCCTTGTGGCAACACGGCGGACGGAATTCGGTGATTCTTCGTCTCTTTGAACATCCTCCTGCTATTAATTTACACGTGTTTCAACCGTCCATTGAGAAAAACTTGCTTCCCTGAACTTTAGCTCTCTATGCCGTATGCATACAGTATTCTTTGACAGCGATCCTCGTTAACTCCGCTAGTTGCTAAATTAATAGCACGAGTCTCTATTGTACATGTAGTTGATTCGAACATTTCGAAGATACGACGTAGGACAAGTTGACGCGTCTTTCTTCATGATAACTATGAACATGCGCATCGTTCATAGTTTTCAAATTAATCATTTCTATCAATGCAAATCGAATCCTTGTCGAATAGTTGAAATATTCGCTGACAATATTCAGATTTCTTCCAACGTCTGTAAATAATAGCTTAACAAAATTCATTTGTTAGCGATCACTGTTGCGGCCGCGTTTCGTCGTATGGGAATAAGGAGTGACATATGTCGCGTTCAACTGTCCAAGCTGAACGAGTTCGAGCGCCTCTTCAATCGGAAAATTGAATCGAACCGATTGGCTCGAATCGGCCCGCCTGATTTCAATGGGACCGCCGAACTCTTTTCGACTTGTTCGATTCCAGTGGAATCGAACTTGGACTCGCTCGAACTCGGTCACCGCAACCTGACTCTTAATTATTCCCGGTTAAAATGTCCTAGTCAGGATTCACGAGGTATGCTTTTGCAGATAGCAATATGTATATATGTATGTGAAGCCAACTAGGCGAACAAGTGTAACACTTCTGGGATACGCGTGTGACCGAAATTAAAATTCGTTGATTGAAATTTAATACCGTTACCGTGTATTACCGTGTATTACCGTGTAGCGAAGAACGTAGCGGCACGAGCCAACGGAACTATGCAAAACATTTGCGAATAGATATCAGATGCCTGAAATTGTCGTTGGAGATTTTCGGAGAGAGGCCTATGTCGATATCGCGTTTGTCGCGTTGCCAGGAAATTAAACGACAGGGCGTTCGCGCGGCCACGCTCTTGAGTGTGTCGTTCAATCGTGTCGTGGATACATAGAATTTCCAATTTAATCTCGAACCTAATATCTTCGCGCGACTAATTGATTGGCGCCCTTGGACTCTCGTGGAGCAAACGTTGGTGGAACGCTCGAAACGGAAACGAGAAGATCGAAGCTCGTTGTGCCGAGTAAATTTTTCGTAAATTCGACCAGACGACTTCGATCGTTTTACGACGTTAAAGGAACTGTGTTACCACAGAATGGTTGAACAACAGTTTTGCAAAAACTGCTGTTGGCTGGAATAATGGAAGAAATTCTTTTCGACGTTGAAAACGTTGACTCGTTTATCCGAGCTTGGAATCAAAAATTAAACGATGCGTTCTGCTGCAGTTCCGTGAAAAATCAGATGAAAACAGTATGTACTCTTCGGTTTCTTTCTTAAAAAAAAGAAAAACCGAGGATTAATTATTAAGCAACGATGCCGTAACGTTGCAATAGAATATACAAGTTTAAAGGGTAAAACTGATTTCGTATAAGTTTTCCATTTGATCGTTCAATATTAAAAAAAAAAATAAAAACACAAATTTTAGTGGAGTTTCGTTATTTTCAATGTTAATGCAATATAATAAACCCGATGTCCTTTCGTTACGCAAACGCTAGACTTTGTCAAACAACAATACGCTCGATACAATCAATCGGTTTATGTATAGTTACGATAATGGAAACCATATCCTCGCGATAAACATTATCGGAACTCTGGGATTTTGAAAACATTTTCATTCCAAACACTTTTCCATCCTATTACTTTGCCAAGAGATCGCATTTAGATAGCTTGTATGCACAGCTGTTACACGGTAGTTTCCTTTTGTTTGAAAATTTCATAACGGCTTCCTCTGTATCCGCATATTTTGAAATACGATAGCAGGTAATCTCAGTGACACACAAACTTCACCCAAGATAAAGATCGAAATTTTTGTTTCAATTTTGGTGTACACACAATTTTTCTGTAAGAATATATCTTCTGCTCGGACGAAACTCGAACGAAATAATACATACACCGTGGAACAATGGTCTGCTACATTCGCGCCGCAATAGTTTCTCAGTCGAGTGCATCAACTCCCTAAATTGAATTCGACGATCAGGTCTGGGGTTAAGACAACGGGGTCGCGGGCAACGATACCTCTAATTTAATCCAACGTTCGTAGTCGTTGTTTGGTAAATTGAGCAGTGGCCTTGAAACGTGTCCACGAGAAAATTAATAAAACGACACGGCCACTCTCTCCCCACCGATAATTCTCGCCTCGAATTGCTTCGATATTACACGATTCACAATTAAACGAGTATTTATTAGCCTTATTATTTCGTTTCGTGCACCATCGAAAGGTTATCTATCGTTTGATGCGTGGATCGGTGAATTAGAATCCGCGTATCGTATTCGTGAAAGTGCTCGTAGATATTGCATTTCCCAACGCCTCTATCACTGATTCAATTATATTCGAGCTGAAACAGTGTTTGAGTTTCTATCGAATAAAATGTTTGTAATAAACGAAATCGAGCACTTGTCGCGTCTAGAAAATAAATTCGACGCGTCTGTCGCGACAATCGTGCGCTGGAATAAATGTTAATGAAAACGTATACGTACGCTAAAAAGCTTCGCTCGATACCTCGACACCTCGATACACGGATTTACGTCATGATTTTTCAAACCATTAAGTCTGTGAATTCGTGCGAAAGACTGAAAGGTATTACGAAGTAGATCGAACAAAACCAGGCGGTGAACTAACGGCAATCGTTTAATGCTCAAGTGTACGCAATCGAAATGGTGCCGACCGAATAAACCAAATAAACACTTTGACAAACAATAGGAATTCAAACTTGAATTTCATTCGTGTGTGGAAAAACAACCGTATTTCTTTTTTATCATCTGGTACACGTATTCGTTTGCACCTACTATTGAAAATTACCGTTTAATTCAAAGTGTTGCACTGTGCTCGCGCGTATCGTAAAACGTGAAATTGTGATTTTCATTTTTTTTCCCCCGAACCTCGATACGTGGCAGTAAATCCTGATAAACTTTTATGATTCAGAGGTGGGCTTTGCGTTGAATTATAAATTGTTTCCCTTCGTAACTTTTGCAACGTTGTTTGAGCGTCAGCTTGGAAACTTTATGCTTCGCGAGCCACTCAAAAATACTATCCATACATATATCTATATGTATATCTATACATGTAACAGCCAAAAGATGAATCGTGTTCCCCCATTTGAATCTCTTGGGCAACGACAACGAGCCAGGCTCGTCATAAGAATTTCGTGCGTAATCTATTAAACGTACGAACATTGCTTTCCTTTGCTCAAAAATTGCAAAAATAATTACAAAACACAACGCGTTTATTTAAAGAAACGCATGTTTCGTTGTACGTGGTTACGTAAACTGCGAGTAAAAAATGAAATAGTGATTTTTATAGTGTAACGCGTGGTCGACAAAGTGGCCGTATCTCAAAGACAAAATCGAAACCAGAATTTCGTCGATCCATCATCTTGCTTCGGCATTTATTGCCTCGTAAAAGAGTGGGGGGCCACCTGTAGTAGTCGGATGCACTCTGTGCTCTGCGCGAATGGGAAGTTGGTAGTGCGGTAGGTAGGATGGCGTTGAACGTATGCGGTATTCGGTCTGCGGTCGATTCCTAGGCCATCGATTCGAGGGTTCGATGCGGAAATAGGAGCCGCATCTTCGAAATACAGATTCTGTATATTTCTAGCCGTACGAAACTGACCCCGGTCATTTCGATAATGTCCCACGGAAATTCAACGGAACTCTATCGGTACGATATCGCGCACAGCGCATGCTGCTCTACTTTGTCGCTGAAATCCTTTTGTAAGGCTGCGCTAAATGGATTTCTTCTAGAAAATATCGGACGGTAAAGGAAGAGATAATATTGCCTCGAAGCAAACGGAAATATGCAACGGGGGGCTAATCTGACGGGAGTTTTCACCGTAAAACAGAAAACAGTTAGCCCTTTGGCTAGCCAATGCAACGCAACGCAACGCAGGCGACCATTTCCTACCATTTCCATTGATTCGTTTCTTTGGTTAACCGGCACCAGCACTTCTCGGGGTCGCCGGGCAATGGACCGGCCGAGTTACGCGAGTCGCGCAGCGTTACGTCGCGTCGATGGGTCGTAAATAGATTTGCTTCGAACAAAGTTCAATGTAAATGAACTCTAAACGAGTTAAAAGCGTTACAACGAACCCGCGTTGCTTTCCAATGTGCTGGTCGCGAAGAGTGAACGCGAGTTCTCTAGATTCTCGGGACAGAAGTTGACAAAATCTATACGTCGTTTATTATCCATATCGGTACAATTATCCTTACCTTTTCGGTTAACAACTAAAGTCTCTATCTATTATATATCTACAACAAGTTTTGTAATTCCAAGTTGTGGACACCTCTTTGGACACATTCTCCTGAAGCTAGCTGTTTCTACAGACGGTGCCTAACTCAAGGAATGTTAGGAGACCGCATCCGCGAACCCGAAAAATGGGGTCAAAGTTCTAATGGTTACAACTTGGACCAAAACGGTCGTATCGATATCGTGGAAACGTCGCTCGAAAGTGTGGAATCTTCACTCTGGTGTGGCTTCCTCGTAACCCCAGAAGCTATACGTTTCCTCTCGCGTTTGAAGCAAAAGTCGAGGAGCGACACGTCGAAACACGCTTACAAATATATAGGCGTAACAGTCTGCGCGTACATTCTTTGGAGACATTGCGACTGAAAAAATTAGAGGAAACCCTCGTGTTATGTAATGTCGAAATATTGTTGGTGACCGATTGTTAAAATTATTTGCGTACGTTGTTGAATGTGTAAAAAAATATAACACCGCTCGACCCGACGGTTTTATCATTATTATTTGCAGAACCACCTGCTCGATTTGCTGACAAAGTATGAAGAGGAAACTTTGAAAACGGAGAAATTATACGAAAAGATGCCGATGAGTTTTCCGAGAAAGAATCGCGTGGAGAAAAGTGTAAGGAAGAAACTCTGAAAACGGAGAAACTGTGGAAAAATAGGTCGACGAGTTTATTAAAGGAAGGAATACAATTAAAGTTGAAGTCCAACAGCGCAATTGTTTTCAAATTAAGAAGAATTGCAATAATAAACGAACCTGCAGTTATTTTCTTTCAAATCAAACACAAATTACACAGTTCTGCGCAACAGTTCTATAATATAAACTCGACTGGTATTCGAAAAAAAATCACGAGTTCAGGTTACATAAGTTACAGCGAAAAATTCGTCGGAGCACTCGACTGATAATAATTAAATATCCGTTTCAAAGAAAACGGAACATTTAAAGACGCTTCTTCAATTTTCCTATTGTTATCTGGATCACGACTCCTTACCATCCAAAGTACGGAACCATCTTTTATTACACTATAAAATTTATTTCTCCTAGCATAAAAAATCAGCAGCAGTAGCAGCAGCAGCAGCACGAAGGGGTCCATAAAAATACAATTTGAAATGTTATTACGATACTCGAATGTCGGCCACGTTTCAACAATGGGAAATCCATTTGTACTGGCATGAAGACAGTAAACATTTTACAATCGGAAGAGAACGCTATAAACGCGGCCAATATAACATTAGTACTACTGTCGGATATTATATATATATTATATAAAAGGCATGGTGCAACAAACATTGTATAATTTTATGAACCAACATTTAATCTTATCTAATTCGCACTGTTCGACCAATGGTAAACGGTAAAAAATGGTGGAGAGGTTGACATATATACTACGTATAAAAGAAACATACTACTGTTGCGTAGAAACTGCATTACCGAAAGATCCGTGGGAATAGTACTCGAGTCGCGTCTCGGTCCCAACGAGAACACGTTCGACGCTCTGGATAATTGACGAGTTCTACTCTATTAAACGAATTTATGACCGAACCTTAGGCGGTCGAAGACCCGTGGATTCCGGTCTTCTCGTATACGTATCGAAATGCCCAAGTGACCCCAAATCTTAACTCGCAAAGACTCCGCGAGGTACGACGCGTTCAAACGGCCACAAGATTTTGTGAAAAGGTAGAGTTTGTTTCGTTCGGTAGAAGCCGAAAGATATCGTTCGGAATACAGAATACCGGACACCAAACACCAAATACCGAAGCTTCCCCCGCTATTCGATTCATTCCATCCCCATCGCGGTCTGCGCCAGATTGTCCGATCGGAGTTGAACCCTTATCGTGGTTCGGTACTCACCGATCACGTAGCTATAGCCGTCCAAGGTGAGAACACACTTGCGTGTGTTGGAGGAGCTCGGAATGCCTGGGACAAGTCTGCGGGAAATTCGCTTACCAGGGCTGCAAGGAGTACCGGCGGTACTTACAGCACCTGGGTCCGAGTGGCACTTCTGCACGGGGTCTTTGCTTTGTCTAGACATCATCGTTCTCTTTCGCGCCACTCGTGCGCCACTTCTCCAGCAAAAGCAGGAAGAAAGGAAACCTACTTCCGCACCATTTCCAAGCCAGTCCAGTCCAGTACCAGTCCAGTCCAGTCCAGTCCATCTACTTAGCCACGCAACGATCCCCGAAACACTGTCGCGGTCCTCTTTATCGTCGGAGACATAGCGGATCCGACGCCCGCCGTCGCCTGCCTGCTGCCTTCCTTCGACACCACCCGCGCCGCGGTCATTCAATTCTCTTCGGCGGCCCTCCGGTCATCCTCCTCTCGCGCAACGCTATCTTTTGAAATCGGCGAGGTTTCGAACGCGTCTCGCGTCTTGATTCAACGGCACCACGCGAATTTCTCCGCCGACCCAATCTTTGATCGACCGACTAGCGGGGCAAGGGAGAAGGCAAATACTCAACCAACGAATACGCGGATAAATATCAATCTTTGTGTAATCGTGCTCGTCCGTTTCACTTGGGCCAGTAAATCGCGGGCAATCTCTAGTTCCTCCGACCAAGGGGATTAGTCGGCCGTGGACAAAGGCGGATCCAACGGATTTTGATCGCGACACGATCGCAACGTTTCCGCGGTTGTGCTCGACGGAGCGTACGTTCTCTTACCGTCTTTGATCTTGCTTCGAGCTACGCGCGCCTTTGTAATGCGTTCGACGCGTCCAACACAGTGCCGGAGAAGACTTCTCGCGGTACGTTTCGACGTTCGTGTCGTCGCGTCCGAAACAAGTTTCCAAGCATATCGTAGCTTGGATCGACGGCAATGAACCAACGGTGTTGTCGAATCGTCGAGATAGATTTAAGAAAATATCCTCGGTTTGGATCGGGTCCGAGTCGACCGATCGTCTTGCCGTCAGTGGTGCGATCGATTCGGTGTCGCGCACCAGGGAACGCGAACAGGAAACCCTCTCGAATCGCGAAACGTTCATCGCCTGGACGCGGCTCGATCGCGCCCTTTCTTTCCTCACTTCGGCGCTCGACCTCGCCGGAAGATCTTGTCGCGTCCCGCGAGTCCGTTGGTCCCTGATCTACCGACCTGTGGATTTCGAATTGTGTTCGGTCTCGTCACTCCGCTGCCACGAATTCACGTTTAATCACCTTTCGCGGAAACCTGCGGTTCCCGATACGTGGTTATAAATACGTCGGCGGCTCGAACCGCGGTAGCAGATAGACCCCGGGACTCGTTGTTCCCTTCTTCCCTCTGTCTCGCGGCGCGCGTTCGGGACCGCGTGGTATTAGTCGACGAGGCTTCCGTAAAAATTTCTGCCACGATAAAACCGACCGCCTGATAATCGGCTGATTACTCCAGCGATCTTGGCCACGAGAGAAAGAGAGAGAGAGAGAGAGAGAGTGTGTGTGTGGGGGAGGATCGGAGCGCCGTTCTTCTCGTGTCACGTATGGCCGCAAAATTAGTTGGACAGGCCGCGACGAGGCGTGCTCGGAATATTTTGGTCGTCTACCGTCTTGGTGAAATTTCTGGCGCAACGGCGTGTCGTCGCTGACGCCGAGAAAGGGCTGGCTGTTTCGATGCACTCTCTACACTTCGGTGACTTTTTCCGTCGATTGATCGACGCCAAACGGGTGTCGACGAGTTAGCGCGTGTTTGACGCGGCTATCGGGGCTCGGTTCGATGAAAACGATGCGGCCGTGGGTACGGGCCACCCTCTCCATTTTCTTTGCTCGGCCGTCTTTGAAGCGGCGAACGATCGATCACCGAGGGATCACGGTGGATCACCGAGGCCGACCGCCGAAAAGCACACACACGGGAAATCCCGTGCGAACGAGCCCCGCCGAGGGCTGTTCCTTCCGGCGCGAACGGGCCACGAGCAATCAAATTCGCGGGATAATTTCGCGCGGCTATCCCCGTAACCGGACCGGAACAGATTTCATCCGATAGTTCAATTACCTTCTTCCGCGGAGCGTTTACAGTAGTCGTTACATACGTGCACGGTCACGGAGGCCCACGATGGACAGAGCGGCGGGTTCGTTCCGCGATCGATTCGCGTTACCATAACGTTAAATTCAGTTTGCCCGCTCGTGCACCGGCGCGCCGACACTCTATCGCGAAGCCGGCACGCGCACCTCAACCACGTTATCATTCGACGATCGATTCTCTCGCGATATCCGTCGATCATCGGGGGCCCCGGACGCTCGTTTGTCGATCCCTGTGCTCCGTTTCTCCGTGTCTTCGTTTCACCGGCTGTTGATATATGGTACAAAGGCGCGACAATATCTACAATGTTCCTTGGAGAATCAACCGCGTCCAGTCGTTTTATCGATGTTTATTAATATCTCGTCCGCGGATCGTCGTACTTCCTCTTCGACGGCGCTATTTGCGTTTCGATCGAAGCTACCCTTCCGCCGTGACACTGTCACCTTTCCCGGTATTCCCGGCATTCGATTCACTCCGCGACAATGCCGAGCATCACTCGCATCCAGTAATCGTGTCAATCTATCCGTCGACCAATCTTCGCTGTCCGAAAGATGTCACGATCACGAAGGTGTCCCAACCAAGGTCGGTTCTTGCGAAGCGCGATCGAGAGTATCCAACGCTGCACCACGCCGGGGGTCTAAGGCGTCTCGAGCGAACCGCTAGCTCCGGGGGAATTCTGCATCGCGTTCAGAACCAAGGAAACCACAGCGCATCGCGCTAGTAGAAGGACCGCGTGTTTGGTCGGACGTCCAGCTGCGGTTTCATGCGCGTAGAAGCTGCAGGCAACCAAGGGGGCAGAACGTGACTTAGCTGGCGGCTTTAGAAGAGAACCTGAGCGGCCGAGCGATCGAGCGATCGAGCGATCGAGAAAGAGAGAGAGAGAGGGAGAGAGAAAATATCGTATAGCGAGAGCGTGCGAATAGCGACACGCGAACCATGCAAACTACGCGAAAAACGGAGACACACGTGCGACCCGAGCCGCGGTACCGCTACAACTGAACCATTTGGAACCTCCACCTCTCTCCGAGCTCCCTCCTCTCATTCTCCTCTCCGCTCGAAACCCTCCTGCCTACCCAGCCACGTCGCCCTCTCACTCTTTCGTTCTCCGTCCACCGTCCTGACAGTGGATCATCATTCTTTCTTTCCCTTTCCCTCCCTCATCAGGTCTCTCACTTTCTCCCTCTCTCTCTCGTTTTCATTGCGTCCCCTCATCCGTCTCTCTGCGGCGTCCTTTCGCTCGTTCCCTCTCTGGCGTTCGTTCTGTGTCATCGGTTCCCCCCTTGGTTTATTCTGCTTCGCCCGGTCGGGTCCCTCTTCGGTCGCCGTGTTCCTCTACCCTCGTGGGCCGACACAGTCCCCATCAGGTAAGCATCTGGGACACTTTCCTCGCGCTCCGGCGAGAATGATCAGCCTTCCGGCTAGCAGTGGACCGGATCGAAGAATTTAGTGACATTTTGCTTTCGAAAGGTCGATGCACCTCGAAAATCGACTCGATGCGATCGAATAAGTCTTTTATCTCCAAGTCAATTTGCGAATGTTGACAAGGACGATTGAGCGTATAGGCTGTGAAATTTGGAACTTACAACGACTTCATCGTTCAGCTTAACCTTTCGGATCTCTCGAACATTCGGCTTTTCGTAAACTGTTCTTCCATGTTCGTCCCGAGGAGAAATGTGCGAGTGGCAAAAGGGAGAAGCGTCGCGTGCCGACTCTCCCCCGATAAGCGAAAGAGTCGTTACAATGGAATATAACTTTGGACACGGAAAAAGTTAGAATAACTAACTCCAGTGTGAGTGAACATTACTGCATTTGTGAGCCAAGTTTTTAATTATGCAAGTAGTCAATCGTCGTACATGCTTTCCCCGCGAAATGCGAAACTTAATTCCTGAACGACCGGTAGCGAAAAACGTCGCGTAGCCGCATGAATAATTGGAGGACTTTTCGTTTTTCTCTCGGTCACCTTATTATATGTTTGCGGCAAACTGTTCCACCAGACCTCTTTTTCTGCTGGGTGCGGGTACACGTTTCTCCCACCCCCTCCCTCTCTCTCTCTCTCTCTCTCATTATCGTACGTTTCCGGGACTTCCCAGCCGCCCTTCGGCTCGCCATTTCCGTCGTCGCGTTTCTCCTCTATGCCCTTTGATGCTTGAAGCGTTCGCCGTCGCGATTCAAAACACCGGCGTCTCGCGCCTTATCGATGTACTTGGCATTATTATGTTCCGGTTCGCGACTCAACGAGCTTGCTTTGCGATCGGTATCGGTATCGCCATTGCATCGTGTCGTGCAAATTTCCAATTTTTAAACTAGCATTCTCCGCTTCGATCTCCTCGTGTCAAAATGTTTATCCTGCACCGAGCGGAGCCGCCGTTAGTCGGCTTTCAATCGTGTTGGTTTTAATTGGGACTAACGATCCATCAATTGCTCGGTCTGCAACGTCGCGCAACAACCGTGAACTAAACGAATTTTGTAGGAGAAAATTGGACTTTGATAGCGAACGGTCAGCCGTGAACGTTCGCCGACCTCTTCGACCCCTCCGACTAGGGACGCGACTATCGATAATATCAAAGTGTTATCGATGTTTCGATAATAATGTCGTTAAGATACTATTCCGAGATACCGAATCAAGCGCGAGAGAAAACGCGATCCGTAGCTCTTTCGGTAAGTTGAATCTTTGAGAAATATTGATACCTGAAACAAGAAAGAGGATGCGTGGCATCGTTTTACGGATTCACGATTGTTCCAAATGTTAGGGGGCAGGGGGGTTCCCCACAGGTTTAAAAGTCACCTAGTCGCGGTGTGCCGGGTCTAGTCGGGCCGATTTCTGTAAGGACCTTTGGAGAGCAGCGTTTCCACGCATCCGAAGCGCTGGCTCCCAAACTGGTAGTAGCTACGGCTACGATAGATCCAACCAGGGATCTCGACTGGTACCGCGTGCCCCTTGTCAACGGAATTTCCATTCTCGACGAAGAACATTTCTGCTTTTCTTGCATTTTGCGTCGACGGTATATGTTTTCAACCTGCCCGGATAACCGTGACCATGTACGGGTACAAGTTTATTCGAGCATGTATTTTTAATTTGCTCGGCCAGTTCAGAAGGACTCTCCGACGGGTTAACGCGAGCTTTTGCGAATTATGCATTGCGATAGAATCAACGGCGAGCTAGGGAGGGGGCAGTCCAATTTCAATCGGAATCAAGAATATACGTGTCCCTTGTAAATCGGATAAGGATACGTTTTTTCTGTCGATAAGCTAATCGAAGGTAATGGGAGAGAGTGGTGCGCTAGGGTCGATAAGAGGCTCGGGTTGACGGGAGGAACTTTTCGGACACAGATAGTATCCCTAATTCGATTCCTGCGTCACAGATGTAGATTAACGCGTTAACCTATCCCATATTAATACGTGGCGCAAGCACGTGATCCTATATCTCTCGCTAAAGATATCGCGTGATACGCTCCGCAAACCGGCAGTGCGAACGCGTCAAATATATTACACGTTCGATACGGGGCAGTTCGTAGTTCGTAGTTTCTAGCTCGCAGTTTGGAATGCGGGGATACCGATGGATAAATGCACGAGTCAGAGTCGGTTGGATGTAGGTCAAATACGGGTTATAACTACCAATATACGGTTCCTTTCGCGTCGCTATCAACGATCCGAGCGTCTCTGAATCATTGCGCTCCGATCCGTCTACGCAGCGAACATCTGCACCCAAAAAAATATCAGACCTCTTGGAACCCGGAACATTCCGGGTACGCGAGGTACATAAATAAATGTCTCTGCGATCGTGTACGGTTAGTCGAGCGACCCAACGTTTTTCAGACATTGTCGCCCTGTACGTGTGCGTCAGCTTCGAGGCGGGAACGTTTCAAATTGAACCGCGCAACGCGGACACTCGTTTGTTTTACACGAGAACGGTACGGGCGCGCGGAAACCTCGGGCTCGTTCTCGGGCTCGGGCTCGTTCTCGTTGGGTGTTTATCGAGTCTCGTCGTATCCACCAACCAAGCTGTTCCTAACCCTCGTCGACACGGATTTCCACCTCCGCCACGTTCTATTATAGATCGTCTACCCTGTAGACCCTCGCTCCGTCCTACCTCACCTCACCGACCTTATCGTTGGTATCCATCTTCCTCTCTTGATCCGTGTGTAACGTATCGGGCACACCTCTATTCCGAAATGTCCGTAAAGCTCGGGTGTAGAGTTAGTAAATTAGTCGCTAAAAAAGCTCGCTTCTCGGAGGACAAAGGCAGTGGCTCGCGTGGTAGTCCCCGGCAAATGAGCAATCCGTTTCGTTTGAAATATTTATAACACTGAAGTCGAAAATGGTCGCGAAACGCCTCGCAAGGGGGTATTATATTATAGCGAACGAAATTTTTGGGACCGCTATCTCCGATACGAAAATCTCGAAAATCTTGAAAATCTCGTGCAAGAGAATGTTGGATGAGATCACCAAGAAACTAGGCTAGGCGAACGTTCGTTCGTGCCGATGACTCGACTCGTTGAACGGATTTTAGGCGTCTAGATACGTATGGGCAGTAGAGTGCATTAATCGAGAGCGATCGAGTATGCCAGCACTCTTTTTATCAAATATACACTGCATAAAACACAACGGCGGTGAAGCTTGACAAATTTTCATATAAATAGTTTGTTCGCTTCATCGGAATAATGTCGTTTATATGGAAACACAAATTGTGTAGTTGGTTGTTCCAGGAAATACATGAATTTTAACGAGCGTTTGCGGTCTACCGGTAATTGAAATTTATTCGCTTTGGAACTGAGATACGACTCGTACGAGCAAACGTTGAAGCCGGACGAATGTTATTGCTCGATTCGCTTTAATTTCCTCCATTGTAAAATCGACAAAGACGTAGCTTGCGTCGCGTGTTGTCGCGTTACAAGCGATCGACGCGGCGCGCGATTATCACCGATTCCTCTAGTTAAACGACAGGAATATTTTCCACTATTCCTGTCCAGATTACTTTCCTTCTCCCGATTCGCGATGTCCGTTCGACGACGTCCCGCGCGTCCACGATTTACACATTCGATGGACCTTTCATCGGACGGCTCTTTTCTAGACACGTTTGGCTAGCTAATATTTCAAAGGGAGCCGCTTCGCTTCGTTCCGCGTCATTATTGTCGTAAGAAAGTTGAACCACTTTTTACTTTAGCCGGACGGGATCTATAGAAATCCTCGAGCAGATAACCGTTGGAAGGAATCTCGAAGAAGGCGAACCACGGTACGTTCTCCGAACGATTTATCGAAATGTCGATAACGAATTCCTGGCTGATGAATAACGAGTTATCCGACTCGAATATTCGCAGAGACACGGATACGTCGATGGAGTATAGAAAAATGACGATCGCTAACGCTCCGTGATACAGTTACAGAGATCCCGCAGGGAAGAAATAACGTCGACGATCCGTTCTTTCTTCGAATTAAACTCGTTCCTTGGATTTCTTGGCAAAATTTGTAATTTTCAAAACGGTTTCGATGAAGCGCGCGCAACGAACAAAATGTTGCCCAAATCTCTGCACCGTACACCGTACTAGCGGGTTATGTCAGGTAAAAACAATTAAAAAGAGAGGATGGTCGTCGAGTGGAAAGAGGAGTTTGTGTTCGTCGAATGGGGCTCGGAGTACCATTCTTCGCGCGTTACGACGCTGTTGGAGCTTCGAAACCGCGGGCCGCGAACGATCGTAATTCGCAGCGCGGCGATGCAACACATCCGTCCGACGAGGCGGCGGCGGCGGCGGCGGCGGCGACGAGGATGTTTTCATGCCCGCGGTAAAAGATACGCTCGTGAATTCTGCATCGTTTCTCCATTTATCACTGGCCACGCTTAATGGAAAGTATTGTAGCCACTATGTACCCATCAATTAATGCGTGTTTACTCGTTAAACAAGCGGAGGTGTAACGCAACGATCCGGATTAAACGCGGCCGCCGCGCCGGTCGAAGGCTGCTGTCGTTTACGCCCCTACTACACACGTGCGCGCGTAAACAGACCAATTCGGTTCTCGCGCCTGTTAGGGGCCGCATTATTACGATTAACAATATATTATGTAGACGCGACACGAAAAACGCGCTTCATATTTCTAGCATAAAAATAGTCTCTCGACTGCTCGATTTATTCGGTTGGACCGTTTTACATTCGCGTACACGTTTCTGCGTTCGGTACGAACGAGGAAGGTGTCGCGTTTCTATCGGCACTAATTAAGCGGTGTCCTGCTGGTGCTGAGTGGAAAAAAGGAAAAACGCTGCGACAACACGGAATGCGATCAAAGGATCTGTAAAAGGCGAAAAATGCGTCATACGGTGGAGCGCACTCGTGTTGCAACTGGCAGCATATTCTGCTCGATAAAAGTAAGTTTCCGTTTGAACGCGCATGCGACAGAAATATATGTATATGTATAGGTACGCGTGCTCGATGCAGCATATTAATGTTATAATCGGAGTCGCGCAGATCGTAATAAATAAAATACAGATATTTTATTAGTCTGCACTCGGTACGCGTAATTTCTTTGCGAACGGATATCTTGCGAATCGTCTTCTATTCAACTTTCCCCGAGCCGTATCGTCGAGATTTCGCGTTTGCCGACGCGCAAATCCGTAAATATCGCGAGTACGGTCGTAGAAACTGAAAGAAGAAGAATGTACGTACGCGTGTTTACGTCGACTCGTCGTACGCATGCTAATCGTATATACGCAGGGTGTTCGCGGGGAACGAATCTGTAAAATTATGACATCGTGCGATGCGGCATGCATTTCCATGAATCGGAGATTGTAGCAATTTATTCCAGGAAAGACCGAGCCGTAGCTACGAAAAATCCTCTCTCCGATAGCCACGAATATTAAACGTTGCTGCATTGAAACGCGAATTTGTATTTTCGAGTTCTTGCGCATGTTTATAGGAATGTTTAAGAATCGTTTAACAAAATGGTTCAACCTATCCTTTTGCGAATTATTCGGGATCTCTTGATAATATCGTTGATCCATAAACACGTAGGACAGGTATAAAATCGACGAGACGTTGATCAACGTCAGGATATTGAAATTGGTAAATAGAATGAATTTGATAGTAAATTTGAGACATAACCTACAATATGACAGTTAATCGGCCGATTCAGCGTAGAATCCGGTCACAGGAATCGTAAAACAATTATCAACAATTCTGTGCAGTTCCCTGTCGTACCGTTGCGGTATATTTCTACGGGGTTCGAGCTAGAACCGCGATTCCAACGCAGAAAGCACGATCAATCTCAACGTATTTTCTGTTTTACCGACATCCAGCGGAAATTGCCGCAGACTCCGACATTTCCGGTTAATCCGACCCCATTAACCGAAAGGAAATTAAAGCTCGACAGAATTAAAAGATGGTATTTCCTCGAATTAACTATTTTTATTGGCCTTTTATGCTTGCCGATGTTTCGATTCCTCGTACGCTGCCCGAGGCTATTTGGTCCGCTTGTTAACAAATTATTGTAGGATTCCAATAAAACGTTGGCAGTTTCGTCATTTCACAAATTTGATAGTCGCGATCCTTGTATACTTTGTTAGCGATTCGACTGGTATCGTCATACCGTAATAAGAACGCGTTCAAATGTTCTGTATCTCGCCGAAATCTCTTTAAAAATACGAGACGTCATCGTCTCTTATAATACACGTCATCGATGCTGAAACGGCATCGACCCGTGTGAAAAACGCTTTTCAAAGGTCAAGCTTTTTTTTCTCTTTTACCAAGAAATTTCGCTAGTTTTTGAATCCGTTCACCGAGAAACGTACGAACGCGAACAGATATTTTGTTATTTGTTCCACAGTTTTCTATAGTATATCCAGAGACACGTTTGGTCTATCACGTATGAAAAACTGTACAAATGAAATATTTCGCGACGCCCGGTCGTCCATGCCTGGGCTAAACGATTCGATCCTTTTTATTCGTCACGGTTTTCACGATGGCAGCAGACAAAGGTAGTTTTGCCGCGATATCACATACCGCGAACATGTAGCATCTATGCGTGCTACGTTCTATTCGAAAAGGTAAATCATTCACGCGGAAATGATAGAAATTATTGGCAATACTTGCGTCGGTGATGCCTCAAAGTGGGTCAAAGGTTTTGAATCGGCTTGATAATAAAAAATTCTTTCGACGTGAAATCCATTTGTTGGCGGAAAAAATGTGGAAGCGCCGTAGAAATCAAAGGAAAATCCAATATTTCGATTGGAAACCGTTTCATCGATTCAACGAGTGAAACAACGGTAGAAACGATAGAACCTTGCGCAAACATATAATATTGCACGGTTAGGGATACGTGTTCGCGTAACGTGAAAAGCCTCGAGTGGTCTGAATTGCTTATCGGTACGGTCGCTAACGTTTCAGCAGTGTTTTATGCGAAATCCATTTATATGCATACCGAGATTTCCTATCGGAACTGCTATTCTTCACGGCGTAGAATTTATACGGTTGCTCCGAGCCAGCGTGATAAATGTACGAGGAAAAATAGAGACGCAACGAGTTCCGCCGTAGTACCGGATAAACGTTCAAAGGGAAAATTTGAATTTTTTCCTTCCAGCGTTAAAGCATTTTTCAAAAACTATGATACTTTTCTCGTTCGTAACTCGATCGTTGCTCTTTCATTTCCACCGTTATTCGAAGAAGCTGTTATTTGCAATTGGTTGGACGAATGTTGACGCGACCACGGAAAATACGATGAATTTTCTAGGGGGTTTGCAAACGACTGCTTCTTTCACGAAATTTCATGATGCTCCGTACACTTCGTAAATTCGCTTTACCGATTAAGACTGCGTCGATTCTCAGTTGCTAATATGAACGATTCGCGCATCCAAAGAGAAGAGAAATCTCTGTTATTAACGGCTCGACGGTGCATCGGCGGGGGGTACACACTATGCGGAACCATTACCCTGAAGAGAGGGAGGGATCAGCGCGGCGCGCGGACCGTGCTGCTTGGTATCGATTGGATTGTGATGGGGTTGGGAGAAAGCCACCTTTGGTTAACGAAAAGCCAACCCCCGTCTATCGTGTCCGAACTTTGACAAGCTAAGCCTAAACGCGAGCATCGTTGTCCTCCCCTCTTTCCCTCTTTCCCTCTTTCCCTCCGTCCTCGCCCTCTTCTAGCATACACTTTTAATAGTCACGATCTCCGTTTCGTTACGCGTTATACGATAGACGGCACACTGCAACCAACTACTTCTTCGATCCGTAGTTATCTACGGTGTGGATTTATCAAACTACTGCTCGAATAGAGAGGACCGAAATGAAATGAGATGAAATGAAATGAAATGAAATATTCCTGCTGTTCGACAACGTTTGCAACCAATTAAAAGTATCGTCCGACAACATCGTGCGCCTAAGGTTAATTAATTCCCGGACGATCCACTACTGGTTACAGTACGCCACTACCGGTGGTGTACGCGGGGCAAGTGACACGGAACGAATGGAACCACTCTGCGAAATGTACTCCTCGATTCAGCTTTAAGTAGAGTTTATGCATTAAACTAATTAGCCTGCCAACGAAAGCCCGTTGAATATAACCTGTTCCGAATACTCTGATAATTAGACGCAAACCGTGTATAGTCCTATAGAATTGTTGTTACCCGCGCGTAACAACGCAACATCCATATCACGTGCTCACAATTTATTCCGAGTCAATTGCGTTAGAAAATCGATCAGATTGATTGATTACGTTTTTGTCGATTCCGTTTCGTCGGAAACAATTACAACAGCGTTCTCGGTGTCACGATCCGCGCGTTACACGCACGAGTGCGATCCAGTTGTCCAGCTGTCCCGAGAAATTGTTGCTACGAAATTTATGAAATCTGGTAGGAACGGTTTACGCGCAGAGTTTTTGGCCCGATCGATTTTAGCTTCGCAAAGGATCGTTGGAGAAATTAACGAGACGGAATAGAAAACCGTGGAGAAAGAAATCTGGAACGAAAGCTCGACACGCGTTTCCCTCTGAGGACGAAAATGGCGCAGAGACGTCGTGCCAACATAATATAAGTGGAAGAAGCAAGGACGGTGGTGTACTCGGAGCGAGCGTAGTTGTAAAAATAAGATTGCGAACCGAAAGTTTCTGACGCAAAATGAAGAAGAGAAGACCGTCGATAGGAAAATAAGAAGGGAAAGTTTTCCGTTCGAGGCGCGATGCTCAACATTTTGGCTTTGTCGCAGAACAATTTATCTCGAGTGTTGCCGTTCAGGATACCATCACAGCTTTTTGGCTGCGTATACCGTATTTACGTGTAACGGAAGAAAAGGTTCATTACATTTTGACGCTCCAACTATCAACGAGCTCTAAACACGATCAACGTAACGTAGCGTCGCGCAATCTCTACGATAATGTATACTCGAACAAAAAACTATGATCGATAGAAAATTATTTGTAGTGTAAAACTGTAAACAGCATGCGGCCGATATTAATGTTTCGTTATCGCGCGCGTTAATATTCGTCGAATTTCTGTAGGAATGCTATTTTTCGTTTCTTTTCCTTTCATTATTTCTTTTTTTAATACGATTTCAACGTTGTTGTTAGGTCCGCGAGCCATCTTACGTGCGCAATCTATGTTATATCTTCTCCGAGGTAAAGCTAACTACGCGAAGCCGCCCCCTTCGAGTTCCCTGCCATTTCCAAATTGTCGTAACGAGCAAGTTATGGTTCTCGAAATTGTTTCGACTCCACAGTCGACAGACGGTCGTAACTCGATTAAGGAGGCAGTCGAGTTCCTACGAATACTTGCAAGTTTCACGGGGAAACTCGGGGCCAAACCAATGCGACATTCGTCTGCTGACTTTACGATTGTCGATACAACCTACAATTGCAATAATGTAGCAATTGAATAAGATTCTAGGATCTACATGTTCTATATAATCGATGCTTTCTGATACTTTCTTTAAGAAAATTAACAAATAAACGACTGGTGAGCGAATAACAAGTCAGACCATGAGATGCGATTTGCTGCAAAACAAGTTCAAATGGAATACGGAATCATAGTTTTTTATCCGGGGATCTGTTGTCGAGATAATCTGCGAATACGTATCATCCTATGTTACATATACGTATATACAGACTTTGCGCTACGGGTTTTGCATTGCAAATTAACCTTGCGAGATCATTGAAAGAACGAAATTAGGCGTACGAAATTTTAACGATTAATTTACCGAGGACTTGGAACGTGTTGGAAACTCGATTAAAATTTCGATAAACATCCGAAAGAGAAGAGAGAGAGAGAGAGGGAGAGAGGGGGTGGGGTAGAATGAAAACGTGCTCGGTGTCGTTGGATGCTGGCACCGATCCGTCGCGTACCGTGAACGAGAAAACGCGGAATTAATTGAAATTCGCTTATGTAAAATCCATCACGGGCAGAAGCGTTCAGAGTGGATGACGTCAGTTGTCGTACATAGTACCATTCGTCTTATCAGAGAACCTCTGTTTGCTCTTGATTCCTAGCCAAGCCACTTCCATGATATTTTACTAGAATTTATGCATGGTAGCCGGTAACGCAAAGTGAAGTTGAAGTTATTCGATGAACGCGTCGCAAATAAGAAATAAAAGGAGGCGACTGTTTTTCCGAGTGTCAAACGACGCTTCATACATTGAATGGTTATAAAATACATATATTCGCGAATCGACGATTCGTATGTTTCGTTCAAAATCGTACAAAGAACAACTAGTTTCGCTTCGAAGAGAAGAAAGTGACGGATAATAATTAATCATTTCTGAAAAATAGTTTACTCCGAATTCGTCTTGATATTCTGTCTTGGATCTGTTCGAAGCAAACATCAATTATTTCCTCGAATTGACGTCGAACAACACGATCGCAGGTATCTATAATAGAATCGTGTCCATCCGTTGACGCTAACAACTTGAACGAGGCCTTGTCCTCTCCGTTCTATTCCTCGGAGGAGAAGGACTTGGTGAACTATCGCGAGTTTCGAATAACTTTGCACGTGTATTAGAGAATTGATCTTGTGTCTAGAATAGAATAGAATAGAATAGAATATAATAGAATGACGAGAGTCATCGTGTCTTGTACTATTGCGAGCATCAATTATTTAACGGTTGATATATTGAAACGCGACCTCCTGATTTCTATAAGCGATATTCAAATTACCAATTGCAAGCATCGTAAATATAAGGTCGAATAATTACCAAGGTAGGCGTAATTATGTCGCATCGGTGACGTGCATCGCAACCTATTTATATTCGACTTCCAGAAAACGCATTTGAAGCGCGTGATTTAAATTTGACACAGTGAGATGGTGGTCACCATCGGAAATGCGAATACTGCTACTGGTTATGTCGGTCAGAGCAATATGGACGCAGTGGGTGTACACCCGCATTCCGCAATCATGTTGCTTGTGCCAAACTTCTCGAACATTATTTTGGCTGCGCGAATTTCTTCTTTAAAGTGCACACCCAACTACTGGAATATATCAAGTATTCCACGTCTTCGTACCTATATCTTTGTTATACAAGAAATAGAAGTTGCGCGATGCATGGAACAAATACACGGATCATTTCACGGATAATTTCACGGATAGATTCGATCCAAGTTATCGCTTCGGACCAACTGCTTGTTGGAACGTTATGATTATCGTTTCCTTTATCTGGATACAGCTTCTCGGCTGCAACCGAAATGGGGGCAGGTGCTCATTTCGGTTGGGCGCCGCTTTGTTAGAGAATTGCAACCAGTGTATCGACTGCTGCAGACGCGTAATGTCCTCTAGCAGTAACCTGGAAGCAATCGGTTGCGAATCCATGCTTTTATTTCAGATTCGAATCGCTGATTAGAAAACCTCTTAATCCTTTCTGATTCTAAACTATCGTCGATGTAAAAACATATCGAAAAACGTATTATAACCGGAAGCGATATTCGCAATCGAAAATATAATAATTTTGAAACCGAAGCGAATACAGTGTCGGCACCGGTGACGCACAAAGTTCCATGGTAGTCGCGGATAGTTTCAGTCTTTATGCAGTCGTTAGTATTGTCCGATAGAAGCTAACGACAAAGTTTATTATCAACGACACGAAAGCGTCAATTTCGCAGTATTATAATAATGCCATCGTTGTACACGCTGCGTACTATATGTATACGCCCGGTTATATTCCGCTGCTGGGCTATACATCAGGTGACCTAATTTTCCGAGTACTTTCACTCATAAAAATAATGTTAAAGAGATACCTTTCGCTTATACGCGGTGATCGAAAATCTTCGCGTCGAATACGAAACCATATATGTATATATATATAGTCGAAATCAAATTCTATTCTCTCGTCGTAGATATTTAAACATTAAACTAGACAGGAATAGGCAATAAATCTACAGTATTATTTTCTTTAAAGAAATTATTGCGAGCGAAATATGCGGCAAGGAATTATTTGCGAAACCCGTGATATCAGAGTCGTCTCTATCGAATATTTGATCGAAGGAGGATTTCAAGCGTGACTTGATGCGATACATCGAGCACGCATCTTCGGGGTAATCTTAACGCCGCGTCGCATTAATTATCGTCGTCGGCGATACCGCCAAGCACAACATCCCCCGAGCCATCTTCTTATTAAAAACTTATCGGCCCAATCCTCGTCGTTAAGTTCCCCAACTCGTATTTAATCCTCTCTAGATGCGCCATCCTCTATTACCTTTCCTAATTAATCTCTCGTGAAATTAGATTCGTTATATAGTAGCTGTATATAGTTGTTGTCGAGATATGAATTTCATAGTTGTGCTCTCGGTTACTCCTTATCAATAGACGTTGCGTCAAAGTTCGCTCGTTATAGCCGGCGCCGGCCAATGAAAATTTCATGGTACGTTATCGCATCGCGATGTCCTATTAGTTTGCATTACCTCGTAAACATCGCATAATCCGTTTCATAGCGAATCGTGGAATCGTAAATTACACGAGACGCGACGAATGAAAATTGAAGAATGCCGACGATACCCGATGCTTTTTATATTATATCGGCTACCTAGCCGATAAATACGAATTAAAAAATCTTTCAGCTTTGCACAGAGGTGGAGAAGTTTCGTTTCCGAGACATTGGAAATTAAAATGTTTCGCTTTTCGAGCGTGCTGTTTAAATCCGTCAGCTGTGCCCTCGGTCACATTTACGAGCGCGGGAGCACACGGTCGAAACCAAAGGGCAATGATCCCGACCCCGGAGTTCTCCCCATTGACCGCCCTACTAAAATTTCTCTACAACTTTGAACTCTGTTCTTTCGTGTCCAATAACGTTTCGTGCAATTGACGAGCGCGTCGAATAATTTTGTTGCAACGACATAATTAACGTACACGCGATCGCGTTCGATTAGTTCCGTCGGTCGTCGATCGCACACGATTTCATATCGTTTCGTTCCTTTATATAAAAATAATAAAAGTTCCTTTTATACCTATGGTTAACCGTAGAGGACAAGGGAGAGAGAGAGAGAGAGAGAGAGAGAGAGAGAGAGATCGTTCTAAAATATTCGTATACTCATTCGAGCAATGTGGAAGTACCGTCGACAACTTGGTAAAATTAGCGGAACAAACTATTTCTTTATGATACTACCGAAAACTGATATCGTGGCTCGGCACGGAAATTATAACGTGATATATTTTTAAACCTTAAGAATAGCACGTCGCTGGTAAGAGGCATTGGAAATCAATATTTAAGCCCATTCTGAAGGTGACGTGACTAGGCTGGATTTGCGTGCGGAAAGAGATAGATGGCAAGAATTGTATTCCGGAATAATGCTTTCTATGTGTACGGTGGGCATATTTAAGGACAGACTATCTATAATCTGCTTTCATGCAGAATCCTCTCTGGTTCGATATTCGACGGCCCTTCTGGAAAATCTTATTGTAGAGTATTCCCAGTAAATGCTGGTACGAGATGCTTTTATTTGTACGATGCCGATCGTACGAATAAAAATAAATAATGGTTGGGCAAAAGTAATATGAAATTTTATTTGGAGCGTTTTACTGCAATCATACAGTACCTCTGAGCCGTAAAAATCTATGCGCACCCAAGTTTTTCTTTCGCGTGTATCGATTAGCATCGCAGGTAGAATGCACGGACTAGTAACTGCTACCGCCGACTAGTACCGCTGCCCGACCAACTTCCTGGGTGACTACTGCACCGCCTCTTCAACGTACAACGAATACGACGCCTGTTTTACAGTAGAAATTTGATAGTTGTACAGAAAAGGGAGCTGCAAGCGCACGCGAGTACCAAAGTTTCTGCAATCAACGAAACATTCGATAAAACTTTTCTGTTTCCTTTTTCGAATCAATGAAATCAACATCACCGCGTCTCAACTCGAATTCCTTCGTTTGAAAATTATCAAGAGTTATCAAAAATTGTCATACAATGGTAGATGATAAAAGTGTGGTAAACGTGTGGCTGTTTCAAGTCGATGCGTTTGAATCCTCCGGAGCTCGACGCCCTGACCATTACGCGACCCACACGTACCGAAAAAGGGTGTGTGTGTGTGTTATTTTATTCTGGGAGAGGGGGGGGGGGAGCTATTGTGATTTATGATTCGTTTTCCGAAATCCGGAGGTTCCATCCGCAACGCCTATCGAGAAACCGCTCGGAGGTTGACGCAGCAAATCGGCCTAAAATCGTTATTGGCTTTCCCAATGGCCCACACCAGCAACCTCCCTCTTTTAGCAGCTTCATCTTTGCAGGTTATCTTTCGGAAAAATTGTACTCTTGGTGATCATCGAACGCAACGCATCTTATTTCGCTATAAATTCCACGCCACTTTTTATAAAAGTTAGAGAGTGGAAGAATCAGTGTGATTGATCCGAAATGGATTGCGTATAATGAGAGAAAAATGTGTTGCAGCGGTCTTTAGATCGTCGTCCCTCGGTTCGAACGATTTCAGAAATACGGAATAAACAATGTTGATACTCGGGAAGTTAGTATTAAAGTTATATCAATAATATTTTTTTCTCTTCCATTCTTAGGTTTTTTTGCTTTTATTCGGTTAATTACCGTTGGATGGATAATCCTTTTGCCTTTTCGATTAAATCCTATACAAGTACCGAGAAACCGCTAACTCTGGCACGAGAATTCGAGAGTGTCGGCAACACCAAAAACTTTGTAGCTGCATGACCTAAAAACTCAAAACTGCGTCAGAAGATGTTATAGCATCGATCTTTATGCTATCCACAACGTTAATTACTCTGGTTCGACTCAACGTCGAATCTCGTTTCTGGCATGTCGAACATCGACTGCGAGTAACTTTACGGAAAGATTCCAATTCAACCTTTACACTTTTACTTTACCCCCAACGTTCCTGCGCAATTTTACTAGGTGCCAGGTTATTGTTTTAATATTCTGTAAACTTTCCTATCGAAAATTACAAATAAACCGTTTAACTCGTTTTTGGACGGCATAATTTCTGTAACTTAAAGAATCACGCGTTTGTTGAACAAGCAATCCGATCGTTAGAATTGGTCCGTATTTGTCGTTGTAGAACCATTTGGGCAGGTACCGTTGATCGCCAATGTTATTACGTTAACCTGGCTACGCGAACAGGATTCGATCCTTTGTAATGTTTTCAAAAGAAATCGGGCTCTTTGAAACAACTTTTCGATGGTCCGTCAAGTGAATATAAAACCGGACAAGTTTTTATCGCGTAGGAGAATCGCGTTTAAATTGCTTTTAAAAGAAAAGAGCACGAGCCAATAATTGCATTAAATAGTTTTCATAGAATAAATTGACCCAACTTTGCCGATAGAAGAAGAGATCAGTGTCAGAATTTCGCAATGAAAGCTGCACATTAATTTTTAGAACGACACCCCCCTTTGAGCGCATAATTTCTCAAGCAGAGCCGACGCATCTCGCCCAAGGAACAATTTGTGGGCTGTCCGTCCCGTACAAAGAACTGTTTCAGCTATTGCCTCGCGCTTATTAGCTCGCGTAATTGCAACCGTACCGTTTGCGTCGTATCGATAGCAAAATGAACAAAAGAAAGAGACGCGCGTATAATTGTCGGATCAGCGCACAGGTGTGACATTCTCCCAAGTGCAACGATCCAAAACCTAAGCGACGTAAATCGGATTAACTAATAAATTAACGATCTGTGAGAACGAACTCCTTTGTCATTGCTTGGAACGACGACAGAATATGTGTACATACTTCCTAAATACGATACCATGAATCACGAACGTTTTAATAGGGTTTCTATCGTCCCGGGATACCATGCGATCGATTAGTAACAGTCAACTAACGTTTTGCCAGCCTATATTTGCCGTGCCATTATGGGCGTCATGCTATTCCAACGAACCTAGATAGTATTCCTCTTCGCTACTTTGTTCCATTATTAATTAATTTTATAGAAACAAATGCCGTGGATTGTAGGTAGAAAATTGGCAAGACGAATATTTTCTGAAAGCAGGCATTAATTGAAACAATTACCTATAGTGTAGGTTGCGCCATCCAGTTGGAAAGTTGCACTCTTGCATTTCTTGAAGAGCTTTTGATGCGGATAGGGTGGTGGAAGCGGCGGAGGTGGCGGCCCTTTTGATTCCTGTTTACTCATGATGTTCTTTGCTCCCAGTTTAATTCTTGGACATGTATTGTTTGAATCCGACTCACTGTTACTAAAGTTTCACTCCCGAATCGATTACGCAACGCGACGATTATATATTGTCTCGCTGGTAGTGGTTACGTTAGAAGCACAATTTAATCAAATAATCGATCGAATACATTTGTCGTTTGATTCACCGTTGCTTCCTATTTTTTCGTCAAGAGAAAAAGGTTACCTCTCGATGGAACGGTTTAAACGGTTGAAATACATTGAAATGCGCAACTCCGAAAGTCTTTCACCTATGGAAGATCGACGACTGTATCAATTCATTTAATCCTAACTTTATCGATGCAGCGGCGGAAAATCGGCGTGCGGCGAGAAAGCGTTTGTCTGATTTATTTGAGACTGTTGAGGCATATTCCATATGCTGTCGCGGAAACAGCTCCAACGAGAAAACACCTGAATCTGGATGGACAGTCGCAACGAATCAGACAATAGAAACGAATCGAAATGGACAGGGTTTAGCGCACCTCTCTATCGATGGAAGGAAACACGAGGTACATAAATACGAACTTTCGAATCGACGGACGTATTCGCGTAAAACGAGGAACCCTATCTGTATAAAAATGTCACGGGTCACCGAACCGGGCGATGTTAATGCGATTGAAATTCATTTGCGACAAAGGAGCAGCCGTCGTCGTGGTTACGACTCGATGAAAAAAAGCCTTTACCGAGAGCCACACCGGAACTCCTGTTCCAGCATTGTTTTCATAAAATGTGCCACAGAAAAAGTTGCTTCGAATGGCGCGAAAATTGCTGCCGTCCTATGGACTTTAATAAAAGATTTAACGTTTAGCGACCACCATCCCCGCATAAAAGAGAAATTCGCGTTCAAGGCACCCGTAAACTTTTCTTTCGGCTTTAAGGTGGTCGAAAGACACGCCGCCGACCAAGGGAAAGAATTTCATAAAATCCGCGGAGATGGTTCGAGACTTTGAAACATAAATTTTCTCCTGCTTTCCAAGATCTCTTTTGGACACGGTACATTTATTCGATCGAATCTTTGCTATACGACGAACCTGGTATATGGCGACAACGAAAAGATATATATATGCATGAAAAATAGATTTTACGTAGAAGAAGAATGTGCTTATAATATGGTGTTTTAATTGGTCGATTCACGGCAACCGGCTGCTTCACTATCCTCTACGTTGACATAAAGATTCGCAGTTATCGAAACGATTGAATTTTCCATCGTCCATTTCTTGATACGAAAATCGAGAAAGTTTGCGATAGGTTTCATAACCGTTTTAGAAATTTCTATAGGGCAACGGTAAACGAGTTTCCTTATATTCACAGGTTCTCGCACGCCGCTTCCAAAGTCTGAAATCTCAAGGGAAATAACTGTTCCGTGTTTAACATCGCTTTTCGGGATTAAGTGGCATTCGAAGGCCGCGTCGTTTTACGCGTTCGAATACATTCGATGGAAGCGTTCGAATACACATGTATACGTATGTTTTGGGAAAACGGCTCGAGCGAAGAAAGAAAAGAGAAAGAGTACATCGTATTGTAGCGATCTAAAATAATTTGTGTTCCAAGAAAAGGATTCGCCGTTGATTTCGTCCCGTTAGCGAATCGCGTTGAACAAGGTCCGAAAAATAAATGAAAAATTCCCAGTACTCTGGTAAAACTTTTGAAGCAGTAAATTCTCGGACGATCGTCTCGCGTTCCGTTTCGTGTTACGCGAAAAACGGGGCCACCGTGCAGCCGCGGTAAAAATCTCACGAGCAACCACCGCGTAACACTTTATCACGAGTCCTCCGGGATACCAGTCGAGTTTGTTTCGTTCGGCGGTGTTGGTTTGCCAAAAGCGGCAAAGGGTAAAGTTCAATTCCACTTGGTAGACCGCCCGTCGCGATGAAAGTCCATCAAACAACACGGGCGGTGAATTAGCGTCGCGACATCGCAGCTGGCTGCGTGCAGCGCGCAACGGGCGGCGCAGAAAATGTAATTCCTCTTCGATGATTCCTCTGAAATCCTTGCTATTTCCATAGACAGCCGCGCGTCCTCGTCGTCGACGATTCCGCGCGAACGTCGCGTGCTGCTCCCAATCGGCAATTGGACAACAAACTCGACTTTGCGGTTTTTCCGATTCGCGCATCGACCCGGTTGATCCTGCGGAACAATCTTTCTGTGGCACGCAGCGCGGATGCGGGAGCGACTGCTGCGCGTCCTAATTTTGCTTACGACTCGATCCGCTTTCTATCCGCGTCTCCGCATTTTCCCTACGACCCTTTCATTACCTCGCTTTCCATTTCGCCGCGTCCACGCGTTTACATCTCGGACTGTGTGATCTCGAGCCGTCGTTTGCAGCGGTCGATTCTTTCTTTCCATTTTCTTCTTATCTTAAAACTGTCTTCTCCACCCGAAAGGTCGATCGTAACTGGATTTCGGCAGGCTTTAATTCGTACCTCCCTCTCTCAAACCATTATGGAGGAACCAACTTTTCTCCTATGTCCTTTGCTAACTCTCTTCACCGATACGGTTTCCTTGCTTAATTTACATTCAGCCTGTATTTTCTAAAGGTCTTCTGCCGCTTCCGTTTTCCTTTTCTTCTTTTTACGTCACAGACTTTTTTTTATACGGCTTCCAGCACTCTATACTTTCTCCTCTGTTCTTTCTTTATTAATTATTTCGTTATTTTTCGTAAATTCCTTTTCTCCAGCGGTACGATCGCTTCCTTAAATTCATGGTGAAACGTTAGAAACAGAAGTTACATTTTACCGTATATTTTCGATCAGCAATTTGCAACCGACTGCAGGGGAGACTGCAAGACGAACGTACGTTACGTGTGAAACAAGTTTGTTAATCCGAGAAACTGATCGCTTTAAATCGGGACAACGAAAAAAGGAAATTATACAAACCGACGCGACGGAAAAAGGTAAGAGAAAGGGAGTCCTCGCTCGATGCGACGACGACGACGACGACGACGACGATGAAGCGTTGCCCTTCGACGATGGGGATACGTCACGATCGAGGAAGTGCACTTGACGCGCGGCCACTCGCTTCGGGAGTCACGTATACCACGCGAACCATTAATTCACCGAGGCCTATTAAATGGTGGCTATACGCGACGGGCCAAGGAACGGAGGGCAGAGAATGGGAGCAGAGGGAGCGAGGGAAATGCTAATAAGGAGAAAGATAAAAGAGGAACGATTGGCGAGGGCCCGTAAAATCCGAAATTGGATCTGCAATCATTCATTCCCAGTCGCATTGCTTCGATACGAGAGGGGGCGAACCTTTCGAATGATGCGGTAACGCGTGATCGTCTAACTAATCGGTTACGGTGACCATGATGCATCTCGATTAAAAACTGTTAAAACCCTTTTTTTTTATAAGAAGAAGTAATAATTGATAAGCTTATAAATCGGTCTAGGGTACTCGCATCGTTAGAACATGTAACGATACAACTCCGAAATCCGTTCGAGATACTCGCTCCCATTGATTGCTGACGCGCTCCCATCGAACGCAACGGAGAGCGTTTCGAGCACTACTTAAATTAAAAATCAATCGGAGAATACTCGACTGATCGTTAACTTTTAATCTCGTATACCTTAATAGCTTTTTACTCGGCACTTGGTATTTGTTGCAATCGCAAAATCAAATAGAACTCGTTATAGTACGAAAGCTCAAGATCGTTTTCGTATTCCGATAAAGAAGCGGAATATTGGAAAACTAACTGTTACAACTGTATGTTCTGTTCGATTTCTCTCCCCGCTGTGAAAAATATGCGCCGCGCATTAATACAAGAGAAATAGTAAAGTATGCGTTTCTTACTAATTTGATGGTTGAATTTTCTATGGCGAGTTTACTCTAACGATAATGTCTTGGATCATGCTAGAATGAAATGTGTATTGCGTTGAAAGAAAACTAGTATATTACAATACTAGTGACGAAAGTAATATTGTAATCTTTGGAATAAAAATGATGGTACAATGTTACTTTTCTAAATACGAATCCAATGCAGTGATTTATTTTTGGCAATGCTGTGTAATGTCGTCATTGGACAGGATTAATTTAGCGTGCGAATAATTCAGCAATATTACGATGGTTTTATATGTCACTGCTCTCGCTACTTTAATAACCGCGTAATGCAGCTGTTTTGGTTTATAAGGTCGATACCGTAACTGACCCGAAATTAAGGACAGAATTTCGCATATGTGGATGCAATGTGGGGCAGCTATGCAGCACTGGCTTGTTCGCCCATCAGTCGAACGTTGAACAGAAACAACGGTTCAATTCTCGATTCGTACGGGATCCGGTTCGATAAGAGAATCCATCGTCGACTTGGGTACAATATTCCGGCAAGAAAATACTGACAAACAAACAAACAAACAAATACTGGAGCAACCATTACTGTACTCGTATCAACTCGAATCCAACCAACGACACGCTACTCCGCGCGTATTTTAATACGTCTATGCTAAAATAACAAACGAATTCGTAAAGCGTTTCGCGTGGTAGACGGATCGTCGTAAACCAATGTCAGCTGTTCGTAGAGAAGTCGGGAGATGAAAACAACCGAGATTCGCTAAAATTTCGCAGCCCTGAATGATAACGCGAACTAAATAAATATGTAGCAAACTAAATAAACACGCAACAGTTGCGCGACAAGCATGCAACAAAAATAAAATTTGTCGTCTTAAATTTGCGATCGTTACTCCGTATACGATTGTATTCGGCGATATATTCCCTCGTTTCTCTTTCCGTCGATGGAAACGTCGAAAGGAAATTGACATTTTTATGTCGCAGATCAAAGAACAAATTCGATCGGCAAAGGATACGCGCGTCAGCGAACTATAGCATTCGTTGTTTCTTCGAATAAGGAAATCGCGACGTATATATTAGTTTTCGTCGACTAAGAAAAGCAGAACGCGTTATCATCCCGTCGATAGAAAATCGGATTCGTCAGCCAACCTTCCCGACCCGTTTAACAACAAAATCCTGCTGTTGCGTACAGTCCAGGGGAAAGGCTTGATTTTACCGACCTACATTTTCTCCGTCGGAATTAAATCAAATTCCAGACTCGCTTTAAGCGAAATCCGTCTGCCGTGGTCGAAAGGGGTAATGGGGGGGTATCTTTCCTCGCCCAAGGGTACACAGAGAGATAATATTTGCACGATTTTTCTACCATGTTCGTCAAAGTAGAATTCGATTCGATCAATGGCACTGCTTTATACAAAATTGTTTGTCCCTTTCCTTTGAACTATATATATATATATAATTTCAAGTTTTCTACTCAAACGTAACGATAATTTATCGTAACATCGGTAATAATACAACGCAACGAATAAACGACCGTATTAACGAGCAACAGAATATATATGGGAAATATTCTGCAATTGTTAAACGTTATCGGACTGGATATAAAGTGGCGTCATAAATTTTCTCGAATTATTACATCGCAGAAACGCGCAGACGGAACAACGAGCAGTAGTTTCGTCCATGCAATTGGTCGTGAAAGTCGGTGAAAGCCAAGAATTTGAATAGGATATTCTTTCGAAGGACTCGCCCACGCCGATTTCCGTTTGATCCGGAAGGAAGCATCGACGAGGCGCGAAGAACGAAAACCTACGTACGGAGTCAGACGTACGGAACCGCACAACTTGGCGCAAAGTCGCGCGTCCATCTCGCGCCTCCGTCCGATTCAGCACTCACACGTTAATTGACGGTGTTCGATAAATTGAAATCGGTTTGGTTCGAAATCGCGACTGTTTAGAGTGAGGCGGGTCGAACGATTCGCAGGATTTTGCGCGACGGTCAAGCTCGCCGTCGACGACGCGGAACCGCGACCGGCACTGAGCAATGGTTGCGGCCGCGCGACGAGCTTTCGAACGCGAAGATGATTTCGGCGCGAGCAGCCGCGCGCACGTAAAACGCGAAACTTCCTCGGCGGAGGAACAGACGACTCCACGTGTCTCGGCTCTGCTCGCGGTGCGACTCGAAAGCTCGAAAGCTCGCCTTGAAAGCCGCGCAAGCGTGCCACCGAACGAGTTGGCGGAAGCCAATCCGCGGAAGCCTCTCTCTAGCGGCTCCAGCCGAGGATCAAGAGGGAAACGCTCGCGGAACGACGCGCACCGTGTTCCACCACTGAAATTTAGCCGTTCTTTTAAGAAAAAAAACGTTGAACAAATTGTAAATCCAAATTCTAATCTTCGGACGACGACGTTTCTCAGTTTTAAAACCGTATCGAAGTATGTAATTACAAGAAACGGATATTCGACGTTTCAAAGTTGTCAAGGTATGGAGACCCCAGGGTTCCCCCGCGCTGTTTTCATCTCTGCCCAGCGTGTTTGTGTTTTGTTTTCACATGGTCAGATTGCACTTGCCGCAGTTTGTAGGCGAGGACATTGATCGAACGATGCGCGTTTTGGTTTTGGCCCACTTTGGTGGCTCGTGTTTCAGTCGGTGGTCACGGAAAAACCAGCGAGCGCGCGCGCACGCGTGTGTGTCGTTACCGTATCATTAACAGAATTTTTACCGACCACCTTCGGCTGGAATACAACCCCCTAAATGTCTCGTCATTGGCCCTCTGTCCTGCACCTGCACACACGACGAGTGGCAGGACGAGCCTTGTTCCGATTCGATGACAGTCATCGTCTCCAGAATGCTGCAGCAGCGCGTGTCAACGTTGTTGCCTGCTTCCATTGCATTGTATTTCTGCAGACTACGGATATCCTCCCGTAAACGACACACGTTTAAATAGGGAGCAGAACTTTGAACCGAACGTCGTTTAATCATTTGTCAAGAATCTTGTATCGTACGTGGACGCCCAGAGCATGTTGCGATACGCAAATGTAGACATGGAAAGCGTTCGCTCTGTAAACTGGTTCAAACAGTCGTCGGGTGTATTTATTCGGTTGTTAAAATGCAATCAAGCGACACGCTATAATAGCTGTGATCGGCATTTGGAGAACATTTGCGCGCGAGTTAACCGAAAGCGTCCGGTAATCTCCCCAAAGTTTACCTATTCTAAAGAAAACTTTGGATGTACAACGTCTTCCGAAGAGCAGCAAGGCTACACAATGCACCGCTGCGCTCGAGTAATCTGCTATTACCAATTCAAATGGAAACTACCATGGGATTCTATTAGAAACCGTTGCAAACGCTATCGTTGCCAAAATATCCGGGAGACACGACGCAAACACCGGTTACACGACGCCGCGGAAGATCCCCTACGTGACATATCGAGCTCGTAAGTAGGTGATCGATGCGCTCGTTTTATCAAGAATGTTATTATATGGTAGATGTATGTACCGGGTTGGTGAAAACAGGAGATGACCGACTTGTTTCGTTGCGCGTGTCCTACTCAAACGTTTACGATATCTAAAGTTTCTTGACTTTTGTCAAATCTATAGACACGCGTTCGTTATCCAATTCGATCAAGGTTGCATCCGCGAGAACGGTGCGGATGGTACGCAAAATTTCTTTAGCACAACATATTTTGTACGAACCGATGCAAACATTCTCGATATCGATATCAAATTCGCTGCTACGAAAGATTCTAAAGTCGCAGACGGTGCATGGATGGAACGCATCTTCCGAATACACGAAACTCCAAGTACAATAACGACGGCAGCTGCTGCTGGCTGATCGAATGCGACAGAATCTACGACGCACGCTTCGACGCGGCGCGGCGGTGCACCGAACAACGCATCGCGTCGAACGAGAGCCAAGAATTTATTCATCTCTCGCGACGTTCGCCTATTGTATCAGCGCCAAGAAAAGCGACCGTGAAATAAATACAGCTTCGAAACGTATCAACGAACAACCAAGAGCATTTTTATTGAGAAAACAATGTACAATATAATATTGTAGAATTTCAAAGCGAACTATTTTCGTTAATTCCGAAAAATTCAGAAAATTGTTTCGGACGTGGATTTTCTGCGGTTAACCAGTTTCTACAAAGTTAATTACCATTTCTAATATACTATTGTTCGCAAGTAACACGATCGAACCAGTTTGAAAAGTTTCCGCTACGCATTGTACAAACGCGGTGTTGCTCGCTACTCGCTCGACTTATCCGGACGTCGACGAACGGACAAGCAGAGAATTCCTGCGTCTTTAACCCTTTGACTATCGTTGACGTCTAAAGGCGCTTGAAAAACTTGCGCGCGCGATGCCACAGCACCCTATAGGCGCTTAACCTAGTTCGGTCCACTGACACAAGAGCCGCCGATAGACGCCCGGAAAATTTTATCGATCGGGGAAAGCTTAATATGTTAACGTTCAAATTTTAGTATGCACATTCAGAGACGAAACGCAGAATACAAAGAACCCGAAACGGTATCGTTTTAACGCAGCCTCGGTCATTTCGGAGTAGCTTCTGAGAAATGCGCGTCGCGAGTCAATTTCTACCGCATAGTACGGCAAGTAGCATATGACTTGGAGCGCAAACGGTCACAATCTGAGCTGGTCGAATCCTCAATTTTTCGAATCGATGCGATCGTTCTCGAAGCGATTAATTCCATTTTCAGCGAGCGAATCCGAACGGACTTATAAATTTTGCCGCTTTAGCGAATTAGATTCGAGTTGGTAGGTCCCTTTGTGCGCCTTCAGCCTCTGCCATTATCGACCCGTCACTGCACGAAACCCGCCGCTTAAACGACTCGACCAGGAAATTTAGGTATCGCTGCCGGTGCATGCGGTCGCGAAAAGGGCATAGTCCCCGGGGTGCATCGATCTTTCGAGTTTCGAAAGGACCGGCAATAAGGAAATTTACGGAGGAAGTTCTCTTCCTATCGCGAAGACACGATGACAGCTGAAGCTTATCAGCTTCGATACAGGGTTGATCGCGCAAGGTTCGGTGTACGCGCGACGTTACAATTTGAGCGGTAACGTATCGTGTTCCACGTATGTAGTATGACACCGTACGCGCCGAAGAACATAATCGGAAGTCGGAACAAAAACACATCGATCGCTGCCCGATCGATCACGGGGAAACATTTATGTCGTTGATATAACCGCGTCGAGATTTTATCGTAACACGAAACCAGCAGGAGTAACACATTTTTTAGACAGTCTGTATAAGTAACCGAATCTCCGTTAATTAAAACGGACAGAACTCGTCAACTTTCCAAAGGACGATCGAGTATTTGAAAGATTACGACGAGCTTTCGTTAGAAATTATTTTCATTAGAAGATAATTCTACCCATTCTCGAGACCTAACCGCGTCTCGATTTCCGTCGGCTTACCATTGCCTCGACCCACTCGGTATACTCGTTTTCGTGCTCCTATATCTATCTCTACCCATCCGACCCTTGAATTAAATTACACCCGAGGAGCAGAAGACTCGAAACCGCAACCAGACTAAGGGGCGACCACAGCGGAGCCGTCGTCGTGTCAATTCGTTTCGTTTCGTTTCGTTTCGTTTCGCACTCCTCCTCGTCTTGCCTGCTTTTTTCTCAACTCTTTATCCGTATCTCTTTATTTGTTATATCTTGGCTGACAAAGTAGTCGAGGATTAAAAATTCGGCGAGGAATGTAACATGGATCCATCCGAGATCATCTTATTTTTAACTCGTACAACATCCTCAACGTATATAATTCTATACTTGTTATTATAAGTCTCCGTGCTGCTCCGTACGGTATTTGTTATTTTCTTGCAAGCATTTTTCAACAACTCGAAAGAGACACGTATCGGCGTTTCATCTTGTATACGACGAGTTCGTTGTTCCTGTAGGTCGGAAGTAGAAGGGTGAGGCGAGGAATCGTGCGCAAAACTGTCTAGGGTTAACGAAATGGGTATCGACAAAAAACAAGAAACGAGTCGCTCGGATACTTTAGTACCGCGTCGAAGCAAAGTGGGTGGGTCGAATAAAAGGGCGCCTGGAGGCTTACGAATCTCGCGACGAGACCCCGGATCTATCTTCCACGGGGTAGATACGAAATTAGGGCTTTTACGCGAAAAATATTTACTACGAAATCAGTGTCTGCGAATCTCTTCAAGAATCTCCTACTTCCATTTTCGATCATAAGATGCGCGAATATTTTCAAACGGGTAACTTTGTAGTCGACAAATATTTTCCACGAATAACGAAGGAACTCGTTGAGAGTACGCGAAAGAAAGATATAATAGTATTTATCTAAGAAAATGATTAATTTTCGCGACGATTCGGATGCCGAGAATCTGCCTCGGAAACCATCTTCAATTAGACCTCGTCGTTTAGAAGCCTAAGGGTAGGATTTACTTTGCTCACCGACTAAACGGTCGAATCAAGGCATTGGATTGCTTCCTGCTCGAAGCGGCTAAGAGAGAGAGCGAGAGGGAGAGGGAGAGGGAGAGAGACAGAGAGAGAGAAAGGTTCTTTTATGTACCAGAAATTACGATTTTAAACGCGCGTTCAACTTTGTATTTTCATAGGTGTCATTTTACGTACACGGGCGCATGCGTCCTATTACGCGTATTTAATTTCACGTCCATTAAAGCATTATAATGTTTTCAATCCGTGTAATTTTCAGGCCATTGGTATGAATTTACTGTATCGAGACTATGGTTCGTCGACGAGAATTATCAAATCGAACCGATAAGGCTTTAGGATCGAACGATAGAGTTTTGTATAATTACCATATATATATCTTTGGATATGAAAGTCCCTACCCTGTTTGTGCAAATATTATCGTATATTAGCCAACTTGCCCATTTCTTCCTATCTTTGCGTATTAACACTTTATCCCTCACTGTAAATCGAAACGAGTTTGCGCAGCCATTAAGAACAGTCGACGATATTTGATCACCAACCGTCGCGAAAAAATCGAGGATGACACCCTAAGGCAACCCGTGAACACTCCTTTTATAGTTCTCGAGTCCTTCGCGCCGTTCGTTTGCCCAACGAAAAGAGATTTACGTCCTTGGCTTCGATAAGAGGGCGACGGCAGCTGAAACGGAAAACTAGCCACGATTCCACATATTAGTCGTTCATACATGGAGCGACACTCGAAACATCTTATCTCGCATCGCCAGTGTCGGACCTGTTTCTGCCGACGTTTGTCTCGCTCGATAATACTATTGAAAACAATCTTCCGTACGAAGAGAAAATAGATCGCTCGCAGGACATTTTTCTCATCTCTCGAACCCTGCTTGGCTAAACGAACTAATCAGCAGAACCGTCGGCTGGACTTTCTCGTCCAACGGGTCCACCTGTTCCGGCACGCGCGAATCAATCGATGACCAGACAGCCCTTTCCCTGCCCGGGCAAATTTAGTCGGGTTATCTTTCGCCGCAGCGCGCGGTCGCCGCGTCGCGTCGCAAAGTGCAGCCCCTCTTCTACCATGCGCGGTTTTTTCGTCGCCGCCGAGTGTGCAGCACTCCAGCATGCAGCACGACCCTTCCGCCAGCAACCCTTTTCCACCTTTATACCATTCCGGTTTTCTTCTTCCCTCCCCTTTCAGTTGCCCACGTTCGTTCCACCCTCGATTTTTCCACTTGCCGCGGCGCGTCGCGAAGCGCGGACTCGAACAAGACTATCGGATCGTGCAAGAAATTCAGAACATGCGTTTGAAATCTCTTTGGAAACTTTCAGAAAAAATATCGAAATATATATATAAAATAAACTGAGTTTAATTATAGTTTTAGCTGCTCGTGTTGAAACAAATAGATCGGCGAAAGATCAGCAGCAAACGTCGCCCTTCAGAAATTGTGACCTAAAAACGGGATATACTTAAAGTAGATCTGTCTCGTTGGCTGTAAAAGAAACGAAGTAGGTATCCGAATGGCACGGTACTCCTAGTTTCGCGAGGGATTCGCTTGCCTCGGGACGTCTTTTCGCGCACGTTTAAGTGGCCTCGTAAACGGAGAAACATCCGGTTGCGACGAGCAACTCGATATCGTTTAAGGAGGGAGCCCGCGTCACTCGCCGTATACGATTTTAGCAAGTAATTGATGGCAATGTCGCGCGACTCCAGCATCCCCGGAAACGAAGGAAGGTGGAAGGTGGGAGGTGGTGCGTTCCACGTTTCTCTCCTTGAAGTATTATTGTATCTTTGTTGAACGACGAAACTGAAAAGAAGAGTACTTTCGAATCTTCTAAAATTCGAAAGGGTTTATTGGACTAATTCGTACGCTTTCTAAAATTAGTCGCAACTATTGAACGCGTCGAAGAAATTTCGATGAATGGTTCGCATCGTGGTGGTCGTTTATCGCAGCGAGCTGATGCGGCAGGATCAATTTTCAGCGACGAAAGAATTTAAGGAAGATCCGTTGAGTCGTTTGAATGGAGGAGAGATATTGGTCGGCCTTAATACGGTAAAAATTTCGCGCGTGGACAATCGCGATTCCATTTCGAACCGATGGTATTCCGCGTCCGTAATTCCACCGTCCCGATTGGAATCTTTAATGAGATTCAATGGTACCAGGCCGTTAACGAAAGTCATTACCGGCTATTTTCTGCGACCCACGCGTCGCTACCGTTTGACATTTCGTAGAAAATATCAGCAAACGGTTCGAGGCTGCACCGTTCCCTGGATCGCGCTCTCTTCGACCCGTTAATTTCCTGCTGGCCGCTTTAATTAACTCAAAAATCTCGCTTCGGAGAAAAATTAGTCGGCCGGTCGCGTTTTCGTGCCGGTTTCTCCGGGCAGGCCGCGAAATAAAGTACAATATTGGGTAACGATATTAAAGTTACTTCGAGTCTACAATTAGGCGCGCCACTGTACATACATTTCGACACGGTATCATCCCGTTAAGATTAGATAAGCTTCGAAGATGACAAAGTTGATATCGGAAGCTAACCAAAGTAATTATTTTTCAAGGGACCCTTGCGCCGTGGCTCTCGGAAGGTCACTGTATGCGCGCAGCGATGGTTAAAACCAATTAATCTTTCTAAAAAGTGGGTCGCGCTATCGAAAAGTTTGAGAAACTCTAACCCCTAAACTACGAACAAGCTCAATTTGCTTTTGGTCGCGCGAAATAATTTCAACTATCGAATCGAGAGAATTTACGTAAATTGGCCGAAATTGATTGATAATCGAATGGGACGCGCCGTAAATAGATCCGCTGCATCAAACTAATTAGGCATAGTAATTAACTTCTTTAGTAGAACGTAGCCGATCCCACTAATTAAACTCTATGCGAGTGGTACATTACACGGAGTGTGACTCTGCGCGTAATTATTCAAACGGTTTACCGTGCCCGTGCGCCGTTGTAACATGCAGTGCTAAAACATATTTAATTCTCTCGCGATAAGTTAGTTCCAAATCGGACGGTACACGCGATAGGATTCGCTGAGCTCGCAATACGGTTTAATGCACTATCGTTTCTAGAGGTTGATTCGTTGATCGTAATTAGAGACCACGATGTTATTCGAAATGTAGCGAATATGGATAGTTCCTTTTTTTGAAAATACCTATTACTACGTAACCTTGCAAGCGTTTTACGTTAAGCGTTATTTCGAAAGTAGTAGTAGTCGTCTTCTTAAACAATGTCCCATCGCAACACAACGACGATGCAACTGTTTTCTTGTTTCCGCGAAGACCAATATAAATGTGAAAATACGAAAACTTGGCAAATAACGTAGAGTACTTGTTATAAATAGTCGCGCTTCGGAAACTATGATAATTGGAAAATCTGCTTCTGCGGAGTTAAGCGAGATCGAGCATAGTGTGCGAGCGCAATTTCGCTGAGTGGAAGCGTTGCGGTTCTATCTAGATCGGTTGGGTTTTTTAATTAGCAGTCGGTACGATTTCAAATATAAACGAGCAAGAGCCTCGAACTGTATCGACCCTTGATTGACCCGCGGATCAATCGCGGAGACAGATTGGTCCGATATATCGGTCTTTGCTCCTTGTGACAGTGACATCGTTGGCCGAACGAGTATCTTTGTATCGCGACAGTTGAATAGATTTATCGAGAAGGCGCGTGGATGGACGCAGACCGTGCACGAACAGGTGGAAAGGCAAAGCGATAATCTAATTGGAAGTCGGATAGGGCAGTTTACCAAGGAACTACGCAGAGGGTGGCGAGTTTTAGAAAACTTTAAGGACTTTTCAAGGTAACTCGTTGATCGTACACCAAGTTTCTCCGATGCCGAGGATGATATCCATTAAGCCGGCGTTGTTTACGCAACCATTGCTTCTTCGTTTCACTTTCCTCCCTTAAAGAGGAACGACGCTGCTAACAAGGAAAACAGTCTACGTAGAAAATTAGTGAAGCGTCTCTCTCTCTCTCTCTCTCTCTCTCTCTCTCTCTCTCTCTCGTATGTATTTGATTTTGGTTTCGTTTCGTTACGCGCTCCTCCTCTCAAGATTATATAGAATTCGAAAATGCAGCAACTACTTTTTCTCCACCGAATCCACGATTCGGTTACGATGAACCGTCGGTCGGAGCGAAGCTTCGAAGAATTTTGCAGAGTTTGAGGCGCGACACCTTGGCAAATTCCTGATAAATCGCCGCCTATTTCTTCCACCGACGACGCGGCTCTATCGGAACCCAACCTCTGTGACCAGTGACTTTTCAATTTTGCTACATTCCGTGTTCCATGTCGTTCGGCAAAGGCCCGTAAGTAATACCGTTCCTCGGGATTAAACTCGATAAACCCTGGCCCCCGAGGTGAGAGGTCGGAAGGAACGAGGTCGGTCGCCCGTTCGAAGGAAACGCGTTGTAATCCGGGTTCGTCGAGGAGGACGATGCTTTTCTATTACTACCCCGGAACGTTTGTACTTTTGCTTTGGCGCGGGACGATCGTGCGGTACCGATCGCGCGGCTCGAGACAGGAGACGCGATACGGTTTAGGCGAACGCTCGAGACTCCGGATCGATCCCGTAACTCGTAACTCGCGAGAACAAACCTGTGCGATTCTACTCCCTTGTCTTTGACCGAGCAAATATGCGCGGCCTATAATGTGCGAGCCGTGGATTGGATTCGCGCGACGTCGCGCCAAACGGCTGCGATTAATATCACGGTGGTTCGATTGTGTCTACGGCGCTTATTAAAACAACGAACAAGTCATTAATAACGGTCTCGGCCATAGCAGTTCAGAGTTAAAGCGTGCTCCTTGAATTAATTCGTGTTCGAATTACGAACCCGAGAATTCTAGCAAGTGTTCTAGGACAGTCGCTCGAGTGCGGAAATAATATTCGAAATTCTGGATCGTTGCTCGGTGGGATAGTCCATACGAAAAGAAAGTCGTCGGAAGGGGATTTTATAGGAATATTCTCGGGTAATATCGTTGGACACCGCACTCGATATAGCCCGACTTGTCCTGCCTTTGCGTATGCACGTGGGTGTTGCTCGAGTAGTGACAGAGGAACCCTCTCAAGAATCTGATTATTGCAGCCTCGATGGTCGCGAAGGTTCAACCGACAACCGGGGTCGAATACTTGAAAAGTTTAAGCCGCAAATGAAATCCACCGATAACCGTTGACGAGGCTTCTATTAAAATTTCGACGCGATCGTCCCTCTTCTCGACATTTCCTCGAAATCAATCCTCATCCACGCGTAAATAGTTTTCAAATGTTTGATTCTGTTTTGAAAATTTTCCTAAAATCGATTCGAAGATTCTGGGGCAATCGCTGTGCAACCCAACGGAATTTCCCGATAAAAAGGCACATTCGTGTTGCTCTTTTCGTAACTAGCCACGTAACGTACCATCGCCTTTAAGGCAACGCAGCGTGTCGAACACACCACCTACTTTCTCTTCATAATTTTTAATAATTTTCAATAACCAAATTAATCAGTTTCAATAACCGTTGAAATGCTTGTATTTTACACCTGGGACTCGAGAATCTCGAATACCTGGTACACGTTGGGGCATACCTGGTGAAATGTAACGCATCGAAAAGTTTATGCCGCGTGTGAAATTTCTATTGAAATAGTTGGATGAAACCGATTAGTAGAAATAGGCGTAACATGGTCAGACATCCAGCTGCTGATAATTTACCGACGTGTACTACTATCGGGAACCCCGTGGCCGCGGAAACTTTCAAAGGAGAACTGGCGCCAACTAGGTAGTCGAGAACGGAAGCTTAAAGAAAATTATCGATTTTCATCGTCAGGAACTGCGTCTTTGGCTAAAGATAACGATGTCGGGAAATCTTACCCAATTCCGATAACGAAGCAAACAGTTTTTCGTAGCAGTCGGATTTTTCGTGCGCGCCGAGAAAATGTGTAGCAACTTTGTCGAACGCGTTTTATATTTCCCCGGGGGCGAGGGTATACAGAACGACGAATGTCTGTTAAATAGTTTTTAGTTGCGAGCAACGTTTGCGTAGGTAACTAGGAATCTCGTTGACGGGAGAACGCCTGATATAAGAAGGGCGCGTAGACGTATTCGAGATTTCCATTTTCCGCTCTCTCAGAAGGTACAAAACGCGCGTTTCCTCGGACGCGACACGTGTTCGATGTTGTATCCCTTTGTATCGAGAAGTACCCTATTTCTTCTTTGCGACTTTTTCTCAACAGCTATTGTCACGGCTGTCGTCGACCATCGAGCAAGCAGAAATCTAAAAATGTTTCTTTCCTCCACACCGACGCTCAACGTATTAAAAGAAATCGTATTCGTTGAGACTACTCGCGTTACAATTGTAATAAACGAAACGCGGACAACGTTTTCTGTTGGAACGTGTTCGTAAATCTATTTTTAATATTCTACCTTTGCAAATTGCTTCTCTTCCTGCTACAAGTATAAATTGAAAATCTGGAACGAGCAGGAAAGCCGGATAAGAGGATAAGGGGATAAAAAAATGGCATTGAACCGAATTCAGCCTTTCCCCCGATCGAAAAGGTAGTTACTAGAAAATGTCGAACGCGATCCGTTTCTGTTTTTATTCATCTTTTCTATTCGACCGCGTCCAAAGACTTGGAAGAAATCCAGGTTGGATAATCTTGAACTCGTTCGTTTGCGACCGTTGCGGCAAGTTGAACGACAAAATGTTTCAAGTTGCTGCACGGGAAAGAACACGACGTCGGATATCGCGACGACGATCGATAGTTGTAGGACGCATCGTTGCAACTTTGTCTTGCAAACTAGTCCGATCGGCCGTAATAAGCGACCAAAAATGTCATTCACGTATTATGGTAATGTCATTTACTCGACGTTGCGAGAAAAATTCTTATTAGGCGACTTGGAGGAACTCTGAGCTGTACTCTCTTGTTATCGCGCAACGCATCAAATTATAAATTTATCCTTTGAAACCTGTCACGTAACAATCGGAACAAAATCAGGAGAAAGTACGTTCCGAATTTATTAATACTGTTAACAGCCGACTGCAATAGACATTTTATCAAGAATGATAATGTCAATGACTCTCTTAAGGATATAATTACAGGAGCGATGAAGCGAAATATGTATAGACCTGTGGTATGGTCCTTTAGCCTCTCCCGTACAAGCCTACCTCACCTCCAAGCTGGTGCCCACCGGTTTCGCTCTCCCTTTCCCTGCCTCCTTCTAAGATTTTAGAAAAGAAAAAAAAATAGATCAAGCGACGAAGACGCGGCAGTGTCGGCGAATAAGGTAACTGGGGTGAAATGGAAGAGGAGGAGCGGGTTGGTGTCGGACGGTCAGAATGCTTCTCGGAAAGTGAATCGGGGTAATGGACAGTGTCGATGTATTCGATTGGATAGCCGAAGAAGGGGGGGCGAACGGTGACAACAATCGTGAACCGGAGGACGGCGTTTGGTACGCGGTAGATGGAGGGATTTCAGGGTGGGCTTTGAGGGAACGGGGATTAGCGGGAGCCTGAGACACGGGATAATAGAAACGTATAAAGAAAGGAAGGCTTGAATGGGGGACGGTAAGGGGAAACGGTAAGCGCGAACTTTCAGGCAGAAATAAAGGGTGGATTCGGATAATACGGCCGCGACGTCGGAGAAGGGGACGGAGTAGGCCAGACGAACGGGGAACGGTGGACACCGAGGAGCTACGTAAAATAATGAAGGGGGCGGATGCGCGACTGCTCTGCTCTCCTCGACTGTGCCGACTCGAGTAATTTATTACTTTTAACGATTCTACCCTCTAAAATTAAACTCGCGTATAAAATTAACATTCTTATCGCGTCGAGGCATCGGATCGTGGAATTATTTGGCCAGGATACAGCGAGTATCCGCAGCTAGCTTCATCGGTGGTGAAAAAAAGACTATTCAATCGTCATTTTTCCAACTTGGATCAACGCTTTACCATACAGTCGCTTGATACGAGATAAATGAACCGCGTATTAAACGCGACTGGGAAATTGGGAAAAGAAGATGAGATTATTCGAGTCTCGCTGCTCGTTCGGCGATTTCGAAGCGTGTCTAGAAAGCTCGCGATAGTAGCCCAGCAGCGGGACACGTCCAACGACTATTAGGCATCTAACAATTTGTACAAAGTGGTTCGCTTCGCGGAGAGATTTGCTAACGAGCATTTTCCGCTCTTGTCTCGGCTGCGAGCGTTCCTCTGCTCTCGCTGTTCCAGTTCCATTCGGGCACCTTACGCGCGTACGACGTCGCTCGATCGTAGTTCATTTACAATGTCCCGATTCTGTTTGGATTCAATTTAACCATTTGCTACAGACTTTGGGATTATGTTTCACCGATTCCACGTAACCGTTTCCCAACCGTTTCCCAACCGTTTCCCAACCGTTTCCCAACCGTTTCCGTCTTGTCTCGAAACGCGTCGATCGTAGAATCTACGCTCGCTGCCCGTTCATACAAGCGGGGTTATAATTCGTAGGAGCGAACCCTTTAGAGCAATATATCGGAGCTCTTTGAGATAACCACCAGCCGAATTCTTCACGCTACCGAATAAAAAAGCCACAAGAAATTCTGAAAAGAAGCACTGACCTAGATTCTCGGGTCGTCTAGTGGTAGGTTCGGCTGGCCTACTCGCGTAGATAGGTCCGTTTCGCAAAGAATACAGATCGAGTACCGATATTTTTATACCTTCGCGAGGAACATTTGAAATTCAAACCGCGCCCGCTGTTAAATGGCGATCTCTTTAACGTTTGCATCGTTCGGCTTCGGCTTCATTCCGAACGAAGCTATTTCCTGCTTCGTTTCGATACGGTTGCATATTAACGATGCAACGAAAGAAACAAGTTCGCTACTCTCGAGTTACATTTCTTTGCGCGAAGCCTTCCTTTATGATATATATATTATTCGTTCGCTACTTACTTTCTAGTAAATCAATGGCTGAAATAATGGCTGACAGAACGTTGATATTCTTCGAACAATTTTACCGCTTTTCGTATCATCTTATCGTTTCCTTTACATCGTTTGCTATAGAAAAGCTGCGAAAGAAGAAGATAATTTGTAACGCAACCCTGGTGGTTTGGTTTTTTCGAAAATGGCGTTTCGTCGGTAGTCGGTACACTCACTCACTCTCTCTCTCTCTCTCCCTCTCGGTATAGCTTAGCGTGTTTCGCGAAGAAGCAAATTTAATTGTGCACACTGCCGTTACGGAGCTCTCGTCGTGCAATATTAATTCTCTGTTGCTGCAAGCGAACCACGTTTCTTCTAGTACTAATTGCTTCGTTAACCAGTTCACCATAACAGACTGTGCATTACCAATCTCGTTATATAATTTGCCGAACTTAATAGCACAACCCTGGTGGTCTGTGGTCGACGGAGCGACAACGCGATACAGTTATTACAGCTACTATGGCAGGGACACCACGGTACACCAAACTCCGTGCGCATCCAGTTCCAAGCACCTACGCGATATTGGCTGCGACCGAGCATCGTTTCCGACATCTAATTTGTACCACTGCGATCGCAAACCCTATGCTCTTAGTTTTACGTATTTACCAATCCTGCCTTACGCAATTTCGCGTCCTCCACAAGTCTTTCCGCGCAAGACAGCGAGCGAATATAATCTGGCGACTAGGGGAGTAACTCGATGCATAATCGGACGTCTTTGAATGCCTCTTTGTACCGTAGTCAGAGGCCGAAGTACGCGGAACAGTACGTTTGTAGAAAAGCCCGTCGCAGAGTATCGCGGTGTCGTTTATTTAAAAGCTGGATTAAACGATTAACGGTACCGTAGACAATTTACCAGCGCCGCTCTCTTTCGACGAGAAACATACGAGCGAGCACTGGTATTTGTTGCTTTGAAATCTTTGTAGGAATTCGTGAAAATAGATGGGAAGAGCGGTTCGTCGAAACGATATAACTTTTGAATAATTGTATCAAACGATTTGTAAATAACCAAAAGGTCTAATCCGACTGTTGCAATTACAACGATCACAGAACTATAATAATAATTTGGCATGAGGTCGCTAAAAATAATGTTGACGTGCTTTCCAAAATAAGAAAATAGTTTTACAAATAAACTGTATTCGAAACACAAACTGAGAACACTTATTCTCATAGAAACATTGAAATCTTACCTCGTGCCTGCGACCGATCTTCTTTGCTACTCAGCTTTGGCATATTTCTATCCAGATTAATTTTCATTCGAAACAACGACAAGTTGAACGCGCAAAAGTGCGGACGCGGACGCGGACGCGGGCGCGGAAGAAGGCGAAACCTCGACAAACGTGAACGAATGAGATTATAGAGGGCGCGCGGACACCGCAATCGAGTCAATTAACAATTGAACGAGGAATGCGGCGGGGTTGTTCGCAACTGACTGACGGACCGGACCGCTGCTTTCCGTGAACATCTGGAAGACCGTGACTACAGAGTTAACTTTCTCCGAGCAGCGGGGATATAAATCGTGCGGATTCGAGAGAAACTCGTTGAAAATTGATATACAGGGTGTCTCAACGATACGCTTGTCCACATCCTACTGTTTGTTGACGAGTCTCGTAAAATTCGATCGACATCGACCCCTATTCGTCGCCAATTGAAAATGCGGCCTAGTCCGCATTTTCTAAATAAAACGAAGACGAAGAGAATAAAATCATAGGCAGGCAGGCAGCAGCCTGGCTGGCTGGCGGGTGTATCTTGGTCGATTATCTTGATCGATTAAACAACTTTAATGTTGCTCCAGCTTTCCAATATCGCCTTGAAAATGCAACAATGCAAGAAGATTGCGACGATTGAGAGAACGCGTGATGAAATCCGCGGGGCATTGCCGCGAATCGTATTAAATTCGATGACACGTAGTTGCGACAACGAATAATTTAGCGTTTCTGCAACGCGAGTTAAAACGCGCAATAATCGTTCCGTTCGGCCTCGCGCGATCGTTATTATGGAACACTCTATTATAAATTCGACCGTAATCTCTTATCGGCGATAATTTGCAGCGACCGTTTGTGAAATATTAGTCGGCCGCGTATGTCGACGTAATTATAAAATGTTATTTTGTTACGAAATTACTTTCCTCGATGAAATCGCGTCGACCGGATACTTGTGATGTCGTGAACTCGAAGTTGGAACCTGAATTCGCTTCCGAAGCAATTAAACTTAATTGCTGTATCTCTGCTTTGTTCGACGCGTTTTCCACGCTTGTTTTAAACTGTCCGACATACAAATTATTTTTCAAGAGTATCGAACGGCAAGTTGTATTATTTATTTTAGTCACGGTGAGACGTTGCGACCGGGGCAAGTTTCTTCTTGGAATCGGCGGTACAATGAAAGCCCGTGCGCGACCAACTGCGTCTCGTATTTACGAGTTTGGAACATTATTTCTTAGAACTTAATCAAAGTAACGTTCCCATTGAAAGGTAGACGCGTTGAATGTTCCTTTCGTTTGATGCGGATCTGAACGTTTACCTTATAATCGTGGGAGTCTGCGCACAGCTTTATGTTTGCATGGGTTCGGAATAGACGATGAAATAGAGGCTGGCCGTCAGCGCAAATCGATCCTGATTCCGGAAACGAATTTCGTTTACAGATTCCCAGGTACCGCGGGGGTGCGGCGTTCGCGCTGGCCATTCGGATTTGCGTTTATAAGGCGTTCCTTCCAGGCTCGCTCCTCTCATTCGCGAGTCTTTGCAAATCTAATAGACGCGACTCTCGACGATTTCAATTGTATCGAAACGTGGTAATCGATGATTGAACGAGGGTCCTTTTTCGGGGGGGTAAAACGTCCGCTATTCTCTTCGTTTTCACCGTTCGATTTCCTCGAGGATTTTTCATTTCGAGCGAAACGTTTTTCTCAACGACGCGACTACGATTCCCAAACAGCCCGCGCTTCGACACCGAGCAATTGGTACGTTCAAATCTGTACAGCTACATCTATACCAGTCCCTGTCCGAAAATTAAGTACTGCTCCGTACTGCGACGAAAGCGAATAATTGCCAGCTGATACGATTGCCTGCGGACGAAAATCCGGCCAATTTATCTTCCCTTGACATTTAATTAATCCGACGGCTCAATTTCAACCGTTCCATATGGCAGCCTGCCTTATATTAAGAATCCGTTATCTGTACGGACTCGAGCGGCCAACGCTTTCTGCTTTTTATTCGATAAAACCTGTACGAATAAAATTTGCAGGTTTCAAGCTATTATCGCGTTTAATCCGTGCACCGCTTTCGCCTTTCTCGATAGCCGCCGTGGCGTTTGTCGCAAACTCGGCATTCGCGAAATTCTACGAATTTTTGCAAAGTAGATTAGAGAGATGGAAAATATAATGAAACGCCATGGTTTTTCCGTACGCACCTCGTTAGTTTCTCCGTCAGTTAACGAAGCCATTACGCAATTTCTTTATCGCGATAGAATCGAGCGTATTTCGCTCTGCTACTCCCGATGCAACATTAAATTTGTCTTCTCGTCCGAAACTTGCCTTTTTCTTCCACCCGTGTCAGTGATTGATTTTTCAGTTAATAGCACCGTTTTCTTTGCGTCTGTTTCATTTTCAGCGGACATTCGACTCCGTTATCGTCGTCTCCTTGGAACGAGTCCTACTACTGACTGTTCTCCTACTTTGTTTTCTCGTATCGTTGTCCGCTTCGTTGCTAGTTTCATAAAATTATAAGTAAACGAAGAATCTCTCGGTAAATGGTGCCGCTGCGAGCTATGGTCGAACAAGTGGATCGGTGTCGTCTCCTGGTTTGACAAGCCGAGTGGAAGGTGCTAAATTATCAAACAACGAGCGAATAGGACCAAAGAGTTTTTCGGAATTGAAAACCAGTCCTACTCGATTAATCGAAATAATTATCTCTCTATATTACTCTAATCTAAAAAGAACGCCTTTAAAGTGTGCAAAGGCCCCTTTCCGCCTTTTCCGTTGCACTTTCCGGACTCTTTTAGGGTGGTGGAAGTAATAATTTACGAGGATTATATCGCCGAGGGAACACGTGGCGAATATAGAAATGAAAAAATTTCAACCGCAGCGAAAGCCAGAAATGTGAAAGGAATAAGATGCGATGACGAAACGATGCGCGTGTAACCAAGGTTCTCTATACCGGGGATATATCATAAATTGAATATTCGAACAAGCTCGATTGAATCGGGTAATTGATTTTCTAACGCTGCACGGCATTCGGTGTGCAGATTGCAACGAGTTAAACTCTTAGTCTAATGAATCGGACCTCGGCCATTAAATCTTGGCTCGATGGAACAAACTTGTTATTGCGCCGAAATTAATGTCGGGCTGCAACTTGGAGACTAAATGGGTTCAGAAATCTTCCCGTTAGCCAATTCGGTTGCCGTTCTTATTAGGTAACGGGCTCCTACCCCTCTCGACTAGTAGTAGTAGTAGTAGTTTCCGTCTCGTTTCTCTTTCCTTCTTTATCCGATCCCCTCGCGCGCGTTGTTCCTCCTACCCGGATTAATTTATGGTGACCGCCGAATTGATCTGCAACGCTTGCACGGCATCGATTGTTTGCAGCCAAAAAGTGTACTACGGTAACGAGAAACGGTGGACGAACGACCCAACGAGGTTCTCGCGGCGATAAAACAGCAATTATCCGCAGAAAATCTTACGTCTCGAGGTTTCGGGGTCAACGGTTAGCCCGGAGCTCTCCCGTTTAGACCGAATTAGTGCTTTTGAGCGAAAGAGGTTTCCCCGATGTTCGTGGAAGAGAGCGGAGTAGACGACCGAGATAGATACGCCATCTTGAGAAAAGATGTTTCCCGTGAAATAAAAAAGACGGCGCGAAGAAACGGAGTGAATTGTTATTTAACACGAAGCGAAATATTGCGAGGTTGCATCGTGTCTCTGCTCTGCGAAACCAGTGCTCTTTATGCTCGAGGAATTCCTTGCGCCCGGTGTCGTTTCTCACGCGCGAACCGTACCCGATTTCGACGGTTTCGACTCGGCTAACATTTCTCAATAAAAGCGAACAGGAACTTTCGCCCCTTCCAACGTCTACCGTTGGACCAACTATTTGACTGTTTATTTTTTCTGTTCGAAGCACCAGCAAAATCGGACGAAAACGTTCCCGTTCTCGACGAGTCCTCGGCGACTTTAAATTAGATTAGAATTCTTGACTCGTTTTCAGAGGATTCCAATTCTTTAGTTACGATGTCCGTAGCGCTTCGGTAGGCGTACACCATCTACCGAAAAACGATTGAAAACGGTTGGAACGTTTGGAAAAAGTTGCGCACCCGTTTCCCCGGTAAACTAGTCGAACTGCAATTTGAATGGAGCTGTCGGGTTTCGGTAATGGTCCGAATATTATAGTAATCGATGGGCATCGAACTTACCTTGCGCATGCCTGTCCTTGTCCATTTCTGAGTGGCGCGGGTCGAAAGTCGGCCGAAAGTGTAACGATCACCTCGGATCACTGCATCACGAAACTTTCCAACTACGATCGATCCCTGATCTCGCACGTTCGAGCTCGCACCAATTATTCCCAAATGTTGTGCGCATCTGTCGCGAAGAGGCGGAGGTGTTCGGGTGGTGGGGGTTCGCGTAAATTTTTACGTGTTTACCACGGAGGAGAGACCTGTACGTGCAAAAAAAGGTGGCGGAGCGGCACCTTTGACAAGCAGCGCAGAAAATGATGCAGATCAGTCGGCGGACATCCTGCGGTATTTATATCTAATCCAATTAATCAACCGGGGTTGGTTTGCTGCGACGGACGATGCGGCGGTTCTTATCATCGAAATTCTCTGCGGCCGACGCCCGTGCCGCCGTTGCCTTTTCGTTCTGATCAACAAACAAATGTTTCGGTTATTGCAGGGAAACGTCGACGGTGCCGTTTGACGGGGGGGACGATTCGATCGACTCGCGATCGGATGACGCGCGCATCTGCAAAAGTTGGTTCTTTCGAGGGAAGGTCGCGCGGAGTCCGGCGTTCACCGGTCGTCGCAATCCCATCCGGCGAAGCTGTTGTATCTGGTAAAAATGGAAGCGAGAGAACGAGAAACGTTAGTGGCAGAAAGATCGAAGATTATTGCGTGGCCTCGCTCCGACGTCTACGGTCAAAAACACTTTCACCGTCCTGAAAAGCACAATTAGATCGACCAAGTGATTTTTCCGCTCCTCGTTCGCCGGCCAAACCGTCGAGAGCCTCGCGTAACCGAGTAGCCGACGCCGCGAGTAGCACGATTTCGGAGGATTTCCATGCCGCGAGTGCTGCGAGTCTTGCCATCGCGTCGCGACTTGGCCGTTCTCTCGAATAACCGTACCTCTAAAAGAAAAGTTACGCATAGTTCAGGATCGGCGCGCAATAACTTGCCAAAGAGTTCGACGCGTTATCGCACCGCGAAGGGGTTAAGAAAATCATGAAAGGTTCCTGCAAGTTGGCAATGAAAGGCCAGTTCGAAGATGAGGATAGCCTAGAGACGGTAGCCTGAAGTTGCGTTCAACGGATAAACTGGTGTAAGCTCGGCTTAAAAATCGAAAGAAGAAAGAGATTTCATCGTAACAAACTCGTACAGTGGATCTCCACCGGTGGAAGTAAAACGCGAGAGGAGTCGAATCGGTGAGACTATTCTTCGGTAGAGCCAACTAATCTCCGTTTAAAACGCGATCGCGGAGTGGTTATTTTCTTTGTTCCATTTAACGGTCCCCTTTACGTTTCTCAAGTAGTCCATATTGTCTCGGCAACGTCCATGTTCGACTTTGCGAGAGTCGATTAGCAATCCCAGATGGGAGCCGAAGATTCTCCCTTTCACTGGGGAGAAGAGAAGAGACGAGAAGAGAAGAGGACGCGGAACACTGCGGATAAAGTTGGCCGCGACCGAGAGCTGGATGTCACCAACATCTATTCGGCGGTCGGCGATAAGGGTTACCGTCCCGATGAAATCCAAGCACGCCGGGAACAATAGCGAAGCTGTACAAGAGATAATCAACGTCACCGCGCGATATAGCCGTGAACGCAACGACCGTTCGCAGAACACGGTCGCTCGCGTCCAGAACCAGGGGTGGATCGAGTGAAAGCGTTCGCTGTCGGGGAACAACCGCGACGTCCTCGGTCTCGCGTTATTTCTTCCGCGATATCATTCTCGAAAAACTAATCTTCGAAAACGCGACCATCGACGCGGTACGATATCGAAACGATGCTTCCCGACAGGGGATGGAGAGGAAGGGGACGATTACGGCAGGTTGCAACATCGCAGCGGTGGAAGCGACTCGAGGGTATCGTTACCAAGTGCACATGGACTGCGCGCCGAAACCGATCCGACGACTGCTGTTGTTGCGGCGCCGAGGGAACAGAGGCCGAGGGAGGAACGAGAGGACGATCGAGAAATCGGAGGCGGCCTGGAAACAGGGTACACTCGAGATGCGCGCGGCAAAGTTTCGATTGGTCCGTGTTTGATTCGCGCGCTGTGCTGGCCTCGCTCGGCCGGCAGAATAGCGGGCTGGGTGCAGCTCGACGGAATGACAGTGGCCTACTGAGGGGACGACGCGCGGAACAGGACGCGGCTCGAGTCTGGAACCCCGCGAAAATCGGATATGCGTGCGCAACGCGCGCCGGCTACCGAGCCAGCAGCCAGTCGACGATAAAGTCGCGTTCACACCTAGCCTCCGTAGGATTACGGTGATTTATTGTTTCGGAACTCGGCGAACGTCCATTGCCAATATGCTGTAATAAACGATAAAAGCGAAGGATCTCCGCTGTCCGGCAAGCCACCTACCCTGCAGACCCTCTTCTCCTCGAGAGACCATTCGCGTCCTTCGACGCGGACGATAGTCGCTTTTATATTTCCGCGAAAACGGAACGGTTGGAACAACGAGGAGATGCCACCACCACCACCACCACCTTGTACGCGCTGTCCATTACGCAACCTTAAGAACAAATAGAGGCAGAGGGAGAGAGAGAGAGAGAGAGAGACTGTCGCGCGGTGTGTCGCGTATCTGACCCTCTTACTGGTGGAGTACCACTTTACTCTTACTGGCAAAGAGGGGAAAAGCGTCGACCTTGCAAGCGCCACCGACATTCTCTTGTTCTCCAATTCAACAGCCATCTCAGACAACGCGGTAAGATGCTGACTGTGGAAGAATCAACTTGGATCATCGGAGAAGCAACAAGAAGGTACGTTTTCTGTTGAACGGTCGGACAGACGCTAATAACCCGATCTCAATTGTCAACGACTCCACTGTGTGTTTCCAATCACTTTTCGAGACCGCACAAAAATCTCCTATAATGGAACGCGGAAGCAAAGTCGCAAAAATGTCAACGAACGAGTTCGAAAAGTTGCTAAACGTCTCCGTAAACGATTCGTTCGAGCCAACATCTCCGTTGACTCGAAACATTCCCGACCATTTAAATCATTCGCGCGATGAATTTAACGAGGAGAGCGTCGTTCGCGTAGATTCGTCGCACTTGCGAACTTTGCGCAATGAACGATACTTTTTCTAATCGATATCGTTCGGTGAAAGGGGCTTCGTAATTTTACAGGCCACCGACGTTCCAAGGACGAACGCTTCTACCGCGCGTCACCTGTAATAAGAAAGCGATTAACTTTACGATGGAAAAAGATACGACGACACAATTTTTATAGTTGCCGCGATTCGTTACCCTACGCATAGAAAACAACAACAAAGGTGTTGCACGATCGATAATTGTGTCAAGTGTATTAAGTTTTTAGGTGCGTTCGTTCGAAAGTAACATTTCGAGAGATGTTTATGTTGCGGACGGGAATGGTATTGGATTGCTTTGCTCTTGAACCCAAACGTTCGCTGTATTCTTCGGCTTTCGACGAAACGGTTGCATCGAATTACCGGTGAAGAAACATGGAAGACACATGGAATTATGTATTTCCCTGGTACAAAGCACGCTCGACAAATAATTGAACGCGACGATCTAGGCTCGACTCAACTGCGTCGAGTTTGCGCCTGTCTCCTCGACGGCATAAGGGTTTGCGACCGTATTGTTCAGCAAATCGGAGGAGGAACAACAACCGGCGCTGCACCGCGCGCCGCGCGTAGATTTCGGATCGATAGCCCCGAATGCCAGATTGCTCATCGTCGACAGGCTCCTACGCCCGCGAGTCGCCTAATCTTCGGATTCCAAAGGATGCGATGTTATATCGAGCGTTGCGTCCGTTGTCGCTTTAACGAAAATGATCGCGAAAATGTATTCTCTCGCGGAAGTCTAGCCTAAGGAGGAAACGCGGCTGGTGCGCTCTCGATGTCAGATCGATTCTCTTGATTCGGACAAGGCCTGAATTTGGCAGGCAAATGGCACGGCGGGAGTTGCGAACGCCGGTCATAATGTATCAATCGTACGAACCCTAAACGAAGCGCGTTTAACCGGATACCGGGGGCCAATCGTATGCTAACGCTAATACGCATTCACCGTTGTAGCAGATGCATTCGGTGACGGTAGTTTGCTCGATCGAAACCTAAAACGAGACACGCGTTCGTCTCATCGATTCTACGATAGATGGGAGCGTAGTGATCGCAACGATCGGAACCTCGAGCGGTTTCAAAGATCCTGCCTCGACGGCAAGACAACATTCCACCGATGCAAATGAAATTTCGAGGTCACGGCCACTCGCCACCCCCGACGTATAGAAAGAAACCCCTGGAGAAACGGTGTTTCGCAACGTCGAAGATTCTTGAACGTCAGAAGCGTACCCCCGCGCCAGAAAAAAAGAACGTCGGAGGACAGAGGGGCGGCGAGGGGCTTGTGGTCGAGGGGGTGGGGAGAGGATGCCAGCCACGGGACCTAGATATTAATACGTACACGATGCCGGTTCGCTTTGTCGATCAACGGCGTGTAAGATCGGCTCTCTGCCGTGGGTACACCCTCCGACACACGCTCGCGCACACCGACGGAACTTTGTCCCTGTTGCAAGGTGAAATGCTACCTAAAGGGGATGTTTTAATGGCAAAGATAATAATATGCCGCGATGCCGATAGCTATTCCTAGCCGTTGCGTCGGTCGGTCGGCCGGTCGGCCGGTCGGCCCGTCGGCCCGTCGGCCAGCGAAATGCTGCTGGTTGGACGACGTCGGAAGACCACCCCGAAGCTTTCGGCCGTGCCCGTGCCCGTGCCCGTGCTCGAGTCGCCCGGGGAGCGATCGAAACGAAAGCGCGCGACGATCCTTCCCATCTACACTTTTCCTCCGATGTTATTTCGATCGCGATCGGCTTATTTCGCGCAGCAAACCGTGAAGCGCCCATCGGCGGCGGCCGGTTGCATAAAATCCGGCTCAATGAGTTTCCAAGAAGGGCGCCGCGATTAACCTCGCTCTCGCACCGTGCTGCCACGACGATCTATCGAAAAAACTGACGGCTAAAATGAGCCGTATCGTCCAAACTGACCAAAACAGACACTTTGCTGGCTACGATTCGACTGGCTCGGAGATCCTCCGAGACACTTGTAACGCGACGCACCGGTTGCGCTAAATTAAAGCGAAACGACTTTGTCGTCTCCATGGTGTGCTCTCTCTCTCTCCCTCTTTCTCTCTCTCTCTCTCTCTCTCTCCGGAGACGGATACCAACTTTTTCGAGGAGACACCGTTATCGTCGGCAACGTAGCAACAAACCTCCTTCTCTCTTCGTCGACGAAAATAATAGGACACGAGTCGTATAGAACGCGCAGGATGCTGCGCACAGAGTGCAAAATGCAAACTGACGTTAATATTTGCCGCGTAGCAGAGAAATCATTTGTGTTCGCTCCATCGAATCGAACGTTTTATTTCATATTCTTTGATAAACCGTACTCTATAGTTCTAGCAGAGCGGAGTACGACGCCCGGTTCTATAAATGGTTGACACGCGAAACTATTATTGACTGTTCGCCAAGATCAACAACGTTTGTCACAAGCGAATGAATATACAAACGTAAAACCCGGGTCAACCAAACAACCGAGTTTCGCGTTCGGTCGAACACACAATATCGCCTTTGAATACAAATCCAGCGTTCGTTCGCGAGGTTTGCACCGGGTCCCCGACACGAAATACTCGCGCTACAGTAATCCACGGTAACGATAGCGCGTTCGTTCGCGAGAGAAAAGTTGCGCGGAGAGGATTTTCTGCATGTGCCCGTCCGAGAAAAAGAGAGATTGGCCGCACGCAATCCCGATTTCATCGCGACAGCTCCCCACCTAAAGGGAAGCAAAAAAGGGAGGGAAAACGAAGCGCGAACTAGAAAAGAAAAGGTAGCTTACAAAACGTTCGTACTTCCATTCAAGACTGTCGTATATGTATAAAAGTGCTCTTTCATTCATGCGTTCCGACTGACCTCCGGTGGCGGTATTAACGCTAAAAATGGACGCGGCGAATACGCCGCTTTCAAAGTCATATCGCGTTCCCCTTCGTTCCACTATTCGAACGAAACCCTCGAGAAGATTCAGCGAAATCCAAAAAGCGATTTACCTTGATCCGTGAAAACCCATTTGGGAAATAGGCCTCGCGGCCATTGCAGCGGGTCGCGAAGAGAACAATTCGGACGAAATTAATCCGAGACTGCTCGGCAACGATGCCTCGTTCTTCCCAGTCTTCCCAGTCTTCCCAGTCTTCCCAATCTTCCCAATGGCGGAAAGTCGTCCGGAAACATTGTCGGCCGGAAGAATGGAACCGCGGCAACTAGACGGTAGACATTTTTCTAGCAAATAAGGCGAATGATGAAGAAAAAGACGGTATGAAAACCTGAATCGACATTACATCTCCGAGCCTAGATAGATCCGGTATTTGGAAAACTTTCTAATAATCGATAAAACTATTAACCAAGTTTCTATGCGCGCAAACGTATAAAAGATGAGCTATTTTTCCTTTATGCCGAATGATTTATGCAAAATGGGGCCATTAATTCGTGCCTCGAACGATTGGGTATATGGCACGCGCGCATACATCAGCGATGATAGTAAAAGCACCTGGAAAGGAGAAGCAAAACGCGTCGTTGAAGAATTTTAAAGCCAATGGCTCGATGCCGCGATGAATTCTCCAAACTGAGAACACTTGGAATGCGATGGTACAGCGAGCGATTGCTAAAGTTATTCCAAAACGCTGTACGACGCAGTTGCGAATCGGTTTAAAAAAGTCATTGGAGGAACGCGAACTTGAGCCCGGTTTACCCCCTGGCACGTTTTTAGGAGACGGTGCTTTTCCAGCGAGCACGGTCCTATTGAAACTTTATCCAAGTGTTCGAACGAAAGGTTCGCCGCAGCAATGGATTCTCGACTACAGGGTGTTGAGGGCAACAACAACAAGAAGAAGAAGAATCTTTGAAATTTTATCCGCTGGAGGGAACCTAGAGCGAATGTGGAAGAAACGGTAAACGAACTAGTCTGGCCGCCGACGGCCGCGGACGATAAGAAATAGCCACGAGTGAAATTCCTGGCGCGGAATGGAGTCTCGAACCTTTGATCCTTTAAACCCTGATTTTGTGGGTGCCGTTTGGATTAGTCGCGCGACAAATTGCACCCCAACATCTGGCTTCGTTTAGATAGAAGCCTCGACACGATGTCCCATCGCGCCGGTAAATGGTTAATACCGTGCGAGTGCGAGATTATTTTTATTATATTAGTTAAAGTGCCCGAGGGTGAGATTATTTTTATTGGTTAAGTTTTTCGATGGCATGCGGTTATTATAAATAAAAGTCAATAAAAACAAGGGGACGAGTGCGGGGTTATTTTTATTCAATTGATAGAATTCGATAATCGAGTGAGGTAAGGGGGAAGCGACGACGTATCCTCGAAGTAACGTACGGCCGACGATTTCTGGCAATTTTATATCTAATATCGTCGATCGATTATCATCACCTGGTAGAAACGCGGAGGAGTCGCGATCCGCGACATGAAAAAGTAAGTCGATGAATGTATTGTAAAGTTGTTTTGCTCGAGCCTTGTCGCTTTTCGAGGGAAGCGAGTTTGAAGATTCGGCGACTACGCGCGTTGTTATCGAATAGGAATCAGCTGACGCGTCTGTTAGCGATCGACCGGTTCTGCTTAGAAATACATACTGGACCCGCGTAAACCTACCGGCGCGTTCTCGGACAGATTCATCTCGATAAGAAAAATAATTTATCGCTCGAAACGCGGCCGGGTCTGTTAACGATTCGTCCAAAGGTTGCGCCAACCAATGCTCAAGAGTTTAAACGGTTAACGTAATTTGAAACGCGTAAACCGTGCAAAGTGCAGTTGAAACAAACGATGGGAGAGGTTCGTGGGAAGGGGGTCGCAAGTTGGTCGCGGAGACTGGTACGTACAAAGTGGTGGTAATTGAAGTGGTCACCCGGAGGACTTTCTAGAATAACAGATTCAATTGGTTCCCGTACTACATGCTACCTTCCGCGACACTCTCATACTCGACCATTCCACCGAGGGATTCGACCAGATGTGGAATGAAAAATTCGCTGTCGGGGCTGTGGAGACCGAACGAAACGCGGATGGGTATGCATCGCGAAACATACTAATCGTGACACGAGAGTTCACGGTTAAAGTCACTTCGGTAAAGAAAACGATATTAAAAGTGTACGTGGAATTTGATTTGAAAGACGACTGCTGGTTGATTTTTACGTTTTCCGAGTGCACTCTGGGAACAAAGAACGACGAGGAGATTCTCTCCGGTCCTCCAATGTACCACCACTGTCGGGTTACTTTCCGAACAGGTTTTGAAATGAAATCGATGGGAGAGCGAAGGTAAAATGATAACGTGGTCCTTAACTCGTAGTTCGCGGACTCATCTTTTTCTCGTGGGCCTGTCACGGGCTGATAGATGAAGCTTCTTGCGAATTGGATCGCTTCCCCGGAATCCTGTTTTCTTGGATTATTTATTGTATTATAATTAAAACATTTATTTAATATAATCCTCGAATGGATTATAAAGGCACATTGAGAATTCGAAAGTTTCAGGTTCTTCGAACCGTAGCTTGCGGCAGGGTGAATACTTGGTGATCCGTCTTGAGAATAACCCGACAATACGGTATATATCTGTGTCCAACGTTCGATAATTCAGCACCGACGACGATATATCGAGGCCATTCTTTATCCTCACAATATTATCCCTTATCTAAAATTATGAGAAAAATCGATATCGCGTGTCGCGTTACCGTTTTATTGTCTGGAAAACGATCGAAATTCGCTGGTCATACCTTTCGAAACGATATATGTACAAGGCGACCCGTTTCAATCGACCCAGTCGAATATCGTCGAAAAACTGTTTCGAACGAAATTTCAATGGTTTTAGATACCATTATCGCATGTTTGGGAAACTTTAGCGTTGCGGCAACGCAACACCGGCAATGTCTTTCGATCGAGCTTGATAACGCGTTTTACTCGAACGAAACGCCTAACCGTGTGCGTATGCGTGTTCACAAGTGGTCGAGCCGTGAACGAGCGGTGATAAATAAACGGTCGACGATCTCCGAGACGAATTGCCGTGTCATAACCCGGTCTTATATCGAAGATTCCACAAGTACGATTACCAAATGCCTTCCTTTGAAGCTCCGCGATGCTCTCTCCCTCCTTTGCCAACGTTTTCAATCCTCCCATCCTTTGCGCTATTCCAGTTCGCCCTTCCCCCCCTCTTCATCGTCCCTTCGCCCCTTCGGTGGCTGTTCCATGTCGCGATATTGGAGTTTAGCTAACCGGGGAGAGCGCCGATCGAACGGCAGGCACCGTTGGAATCCCGAAGGGTGAGGAAGGACATCGGGATAATGTCGTTTAAAGGCATAGGCTCGCTCCATTAAAATGCCAGTCGTTCTCGATAAATCTCGTCGCCTCTTCATTTTCAATCTCGCGCAAGTAAGTGTGGGCGATGCCCGCGCTTCACGGTAGCTAACCAGTCGCTTATATATCCGAAGCAGAATTCCGGGATGTTTGATCATCGTTCGAGCGGTCTTCCGATAAACAACGAACGTTTGATCCTATCCGCGCGTCGTGACCCGCGCGGAAAAGCCAGAAATCGTGAGAACCGAGTTCAACCGATTTTCCCCGGTTTAAAAGGCGAGCTTAAAAGGACACGGAAACGGACGTTGAGATTATTCTTTTCGCTTGTAGATATTGTTACCGAAAATCCAGGGTGAACGTTCGAATGTTTGGAATCGTGCCATTCCGAGAGCGAAACGTTCTACTTGGACCGATTGGATTTCGCGACGCAACCGGGACACTCGAAAGGAACATTATTTCGACCCGAGCCGACCAATTTCCTGTTCGACGAGCGTGTCAAGTCCGTCGACCGAATCGCCCCAGAAACTGGGTCTTCTTAAACAACCCTGAATCAATAATCTAGTACGAGCGTGTTGCGAAAAGGATTATATCCTATATTTTTCCGCGAAATAAAAATAATCCAAGCCGAGCCAATTGTAAAAAGCAAAATGATGAAACGAGTGAAAACGTATTTTCGCTTGCGACTGTTCGAACGAGTCGAGCGAAACGTGCAACGACGCGCTTTTCAATTCTCCCAATTTCCTTAGATTTTTGTACTCGCGCTAACGAGCTGCTCCCGATTTATTCGTGCAGCGGAGACGCTATTTCTGTTTACTGCTAAATCGAATAAAATATTAAGGACGCGAGAATGGAACAAGAGACCGGAATAGAACTGGGCTGAAAGACGGGAATGAAAACCGATGGGGACAAAGTAAGATGGATAGATGGATGGATAGAAACGGCGAGATAGAAATATAGAGATATACGTACAGAGGGGACGCGCGTACATCTCTCGAGACGTGAGAAAATTCGTGGGGCGTTTATCGCTTTCGTTCGCCGATGAACGCCCATAAATATTTCCCGATATTGCGAATAACGAAAGACCGGGGCGCGACGGCCGCGCGACCCAAATGGGTCTAATGAAAAAATTTTTTGCCAGCCGCTTCGCTGCGAGCGATGAAATAACCTCCCCCGTTTCTCATCGCGAAAGCCTATCGAGGGAAATCGAAACAACTTGGAGCGCGCTCCGTCACTCTTTAAAACGGCAGCAACGAACCGAAGCGAGATTTTTTCGAATAAGCGTAACGCGGAACGTTACGTTATTTTTCAAGGCGCGTTTCGAGTGGGCTTTCCGAATGAAACGACCGCGTTTCGAATCGCGAGCGGGGCAGGTAGGTCGGCCGGTGATATTTAAAATAGGACACAACAAAATCGAACGATTAATAAACATCAGGGCAGCCGACTATAAAACGTGAAAACTGCTATCACGCGAGCAAAAATAAATCACTTTTCCAATCTCCGGTGTAGCACGGTGGATAATTTACAAGTGAAATTCGATGGTTCGTTGCGTTGGTCGCGCGTATCGATACCGAGAGGGGTGATTCGATTCGTTTGCAGTTTACGCGACGCGTCGCAGCTTGAACGGACCGCAGGGACGCGTCGCGCGCGCTCGTTGTCGCAAAATCTTGTTTCGCGCTCAGCCATGTTCCTACGTTGATCGAATCGAATACTAATCTTGCTAAGGAGACACCAACAACTTGACGCTAATGAAGGCGATGGTAAATGGTTGCTGTAACATGGACCACACCCGGGTACCCGACCAGACGACACGAGTAGCGAGTTAATCAACGACGAAACTCGTGCTAATTTAAACTTACCGCGACGGTTAATTATTATCCCGTGTCAGAGTTGGACAAAATTTGATTCGGTCGTCAGCCATCAGAGATGGAGGTTCTATCAAATTCAACTTATACTTGCATCGATTTGTTCGGGAATTGAATTTACGGTCGTGCACGGTATAACCGATCGTTGACAATATCACGGGCCGTGCCATGTAACGTTACACCGACTCGTTGCTTGTAAAATAATGCTGCGTTTAAAAAGTGTTTTTAACAGTTGTACGCTGTTGCTCTTCTTTCGGCATGTAAAATTATTCAAATTTCATTCAACGTTTATCCCCTTTAAAGCTATGCAGATAGATTCTATGTTAGAATCGTGTTGCTCCACCGTTGTTCCATCTTCCGTCGTCGGTACAATGTATTTTTGAAGGTCTAAAACTATGTAGAGTCGATGCCTCGGAATATGTATAGACATTGTGAACAATCGACGGAAGAACAATACCCGGTTACGCTTCTTGCTCCGTCAATTTCTGTCGCATTGTTCTCGAAAAATTCAGCCGACGAATTCATTGTACCAGTTTCCTTAAGTAATGTATCGGGTAAAGAGAAATTTCATTAAACTTCACTCTATTATTCCGTAGCCTTTACGTAATCATCTAGAGTACCATTGTGCGCGGAACCACTACATACTTCGAACAATATACTGGAATCAAGCTCAACGGTTACACGTACATATTACGTCGCAGGAGATCACAGAACCGGGATGATCCCTGTGACTCGAAATCCCTGCGAACAACTTTCCTCCTATCCGTTGGTAGTATGTAGTAGCGCGAGCAACCTCGTCGTTTCAACGTTCTTTACAATGGATACTGAATATATAGTAATTAACCTAAACTGATACCGTTTCAACTCGAATCGTTCGAGTCTAATGAAACTGATCCGCTTAAATTCTGTACGTGACGTCGACGCTGTCGCTCGTTTTATTAAATCGTAAAGTTCCTATTGGTTGTCGCGCGATGATCGCGATGATGTCTACATTGAAAATAGCGAAGAAGCGGCGAAAATATTTGAAGAATTTCTCAGAAATTCCATAGGATCCTTTATCTGGGTCATGCGGGAACGCGCGCGAATGTCCTATCGACTTTAAAGTTCCTAATAAGGGAACGAGACACGGTTTTTCGCTAGGTAATAGGGCACTTTGAATACCATGCGGTAACAATGTAAGACAGCACCGAACTTGTTCCGATCCGATACGATCGCGTATCGAGAGGGCGTGCTTATCTGTCGCCGCTAGTAAGTCGCGACGCTAGTCTACCAGTTTTCGGCTGGGCGATATTGCCGGGGGAAAAAAATCGATGATCGTCGACGCCAGGGTTAGCGTCTGGATAGGAATACATACCGTACCCCCGACAGAATCTCGGGAATCGCTCGACTCGAGCATCGAACGACCAGCAATTAGACGGATATGAAATTTCGATGCCATTATTGCTACCGAATTACCGGAATTCAGTTTCGCGTCCCTATTCCGAATCCTTGATCGAATATCGTTGCTCGTCGCCTCTTTCAACGCTTCGCAATCGTTCGTTTCTCCGTGTTAAAGTCGAAACGACGCCAAAGAATTATCATTTTCATCGAATCTTGAACGAGGTTGAAACGTGTCCGAACAATTCTGCCTCTTCTACGAAGAACAATTGGTCCGATTTAAAATTATCGTCTCGCCTTTAAACGAAACGAGATAAATTCGAGCTCTCGAACACCGTGAGCGCGATTCCGGACGAGGCGTACGATGAAACAAAAGGATCTTGAACGCGTCCAAAGCCGTCGTGCCGCGCTGGATTTGAAGTTTGCCTTTAATGGATTGAATTCTTGGCTCGGTTGCGTCTAAACAATCGTGCCGTGAACAATTTTCGTGGGAATAACAGCAGTAGCCAGCCGGTACTGAAGAAGAAAAAAATACATTAAAACTGACTTTATAATCCGTTGCAATTACCGTCGGATCGCGGAGTAGAAGTGTTTTTTTTTCCGCGAAACAGAGCTCGCGAAAAGACAGAGCTCCCGCCTCCATTTAGTAAATTGCACGCCACGCCGTAGACGAAAAACACGGCGCCGCGAACGCTAACGAATAATTAAGCTTTATTCGGAACGACCGTAATAGCAACCGCGTAAAAATCTAGGCAAAAACGATCTCTTCCCATGAACGATCAAATTGTTCAAAATATCGTTACGGTGAATCGTCGTCGCCAGTTTATTTCAAAGCGAATCGTTCACTCGCGAAGAAATAATTCTCTGACAAAGTATGTAATCATGGAAATAGTTTATCGTTGTAGGTCAAAGTGTTGCAGTTTGTTTCGTTCGTCGCGTTCTTTAATAATGGCCACATGGCGAGTTCGATCGCGCACCTATTCTACTGAAATATCGTTTGTCGATAATGGTATCGGAAGACGTAATAAAAACTTGGATCGAAATATTTTCGACAAGATAAAAATATCCCATCCGTACTAAAAACTTCCGGTAAGAAACGGTATACGTTTGAAACTCGTAGCCGTAAATATTACATTGTTCTCCAAAATTGAACGCAACTTCTTTCTCTAGCATTTTCTTTCTCCCTCCCTCTTTCTCCCCCCCCCCCCCCCCTCTCTCTCTCTCTCTCGGTACGCTTTCGTAAAATGCCGAGTTCTATGTTTCCAAATCTGTACGTACAAACGATTTGAATAGAACACATTCTCTTATGCGCATGGTAGCGAAGAATTTCATGAATTGAAAAAGTACGTCTACTATGAAATCGTTTAACAGAACCGCTGTCGAAGGGATGATAGATCTTCGCCTGTCGCAACTCATTTTTCATCGAACTTTCCTCGAATAAAATGAATCGTTGAACCTTGGCAAATTAATCATCGCTTTCGCAAAACGTTTACGGAGATTCGATGCTCTAACGACGTTCGTTCAAAAGCGTATTAGAAATTTTGAGGTTCCCGTTAAATCGGAGGGGTCGCCACTTTTCCAAGTATTCGTTATAATTTTTTTCAACGAGGAACAGAACCGTCGAGATGCCTGGACACACGGTGAACTCGTGCTTCGGCAGACAAGTCGAACCGACGCGACGACGCGACAACGCGACGACGCGACGGGGGGATGCAAGGCCGAGTTTCCTCATCGAGAGTCAAGGTTTCTCAAAGTTTGCCGGTGCGCGAACCTAAAAGTCTTCGTCTCGTTAGAAGTCGACGCGGTACGATACCGCATCGTTTAACGTGCGAAGCCACTCGTAGACCGAACATCGTAAACTATTTTACTGCCGAAAGTTGCTTAAGAGAACGCTAATTCAATAGTTCCGCATCGCGAAGCGAGTCTCCGAGAAGCAAACAATCTCGATTAACATAAACTTCACCTATCGTTGGTGACGTTCCTCGATCCTTTTTCACTGGCAAATTGAAAAATTATCGATTTCGCGGTAGAGTATTCTATTTCCATGCAATCTTTAGAGAACGTATTTTCCTCCATTCAACCCTTCTCTTATTCCGACACGACTCTCCCAATAGCTTTACGCGTACACAAGCTTATATTTATACATAAACAAGAATAGCTCCCCGAGGAAATTTATTTCAGACATTCGCCGCAATTTCCCTTCATTTCTGTACGATATCGTTTCAGTTTATTGGGATTTATTTCGCGCGAATGCCATTGTTATTTTATTCGAGTTAACTCGTCGAGATACATCGATGATAATTGCTGCGCGATCTCGTGGAAATTCTATCGAACCCGAGAGTCGAGAAACGTTGATAATTGTGAAATGAAAAATCTGAAATCGATTAATTCAATAGCGTCGGTGTTGTTGCGTTACGTTTCCTTTTATTCGGCATGCTTAAGAAAGGCGAATCCATCGCTGGCGTCTTAAATATCACCGGCCTACGTAGTTGTTTATCACATATATAATGACAAAGCCGAGAACTACGGAGAAGAATTGTACAATTCCAGCAGAACGCCGTGAACTCTTGTGCCATCTTGCTCTTTCTCTGGGAAGAATTTCGCTAACGGTCACAAACAGCAACGATCCTCCGGCCAAACCTTGCAGAATCGGCAGACAGACCGTTAGCCACTCGTGCTTCATCTGGAAAGAAAGCGTATTGCGCTGCGTTCGATAGAAATTTCATGTCGTTCCCCCGATAAGATACTCGATATGTATACCGTGTACGTACCCGGAGCATCAACATTCCAGTTCCGATGCCAACCGCGGACCCTGCGGAGAAGGTAAAGATCGCTAGGACGAGTCTAAAGGCGGAACTGCTGGCACCAGCCAATTCCAAGCCCAAAGAAAAGCCGACGACAAATTTGTGCGAAGCCACTGCACCGACCAACAGCAACACCTGCAATTGCAAGAAGACGCAGAAATGTTTCTGAACAGATGTTGACCAAGTCATCGCGATTTTCTAGTACGTAATTATGGTACTACGAAATTACGTAGAGTACGAAATCACCCACCTCGGACGTTGTTTTCTGCAAACCGATCGCTTGTCCCTCGAGCAACGAGTGCACGGTGAGCGCCAACAGAAGGCCGACGAGACTGGTGTTCGAATTCGGGCAGGGTTCGGAGTGATTGCCGTGGCACAACAATGTCTCCTCCTCGTGAAAACATATCGGAGGGGCAGTCGCCGCCGTGTATTGAACTGCCCCGTAAGTGCTGTTCTTCCAGCTGTTGCTCGCTGCTCCGTTCCCGTAAGAATTCGTCTGATAAACCGACTTTGGATTAATCTCCGGCGAGTAAAGGTCTCTGACGGATTGCGTGCTCGCGGAGTAGTTGGCTTGGTGCGAGCGATTTCTGCAATGGTCTCTGCAATCGAAACACGCGCTTGACGATTTTTCAATTAATAGGTAGATTACAACCGCTGGCAACGAGTGTTCGACTAGCCGCAACGACGATATCAAGTTAACAACGAGACAATGGGGGTGCTCCGTCCAACGAAACGACTCGCGTTTGCAACGCGAATGGTGGACATTGAAGATTACCGAGTTATGAAATCGGATCGATCTTCGATCATTTCTTTGCCCGCAGCGATTCGCCGACTTTGGTCTCGTATTAATCCGAAATTCTCGCAAAAATGATTCACGCTCGTATCATAGCAACATAAAGATTATACTATAAATATAGTTTCGCGCGCGATGTTATTATCGCGAATTGTGTTCTCTATTAAACAACTCGCGCGAGATAACACAGTCATCATTGTCGAGTGGAAGTTGCTAGCCGGTATAAATCGTCTTCAGATAATTGAAGAAGCTTGATGATCCCGAGTACGTGCTGTATTTATTAATAGAAGAATGAATCGATCTTCTCGACGCAACGAAATAACTTTCATTTAGTTCCGAATGGCGCGGAACGGATGGAAAAGGCAACGCGATTAGCGGAAACAAGCGATGGCTTCTACCTTATTCGCCTTCCATTATCAGAGGTTTACCAAAGACTCGAGTCGTACCATCGAGTGGTTTCGAGCGAAACGATCAAGTTCTTGCACGACCCGACGTATATTTCCATCGAACAAACGAACAAACGAACGAACGAACGAACGAAGGGTACGATCGACGCTTCGATACGGAAATCTTTCTTGTTTATATTAAAAGCTAGCAGGGTTGCCCATCGAGAAAAGAAACGCGCAAGAATAAGAACGTGCTTGCAAAGAGAATCGTTGCAAGTATACGTACACCTTGTTCCCAGGACATCGATTTTCAACCGCTCGAGGTTCGTGATCGATCTCGCTGCCCCAGACATAGTGGATGGTTTCATCGGCGAGGTACAACAACAGAAATCCGCAAGCAAACACCAGTTCAGCGTAATCGGGCATCAACTCGCGCGATTCCGGCAGCATGTGGAGAACGCACGTTGCCAACAGAACACCACCGCCGAAGCAGAGCGTGCAAGACAGCAGCAATCTCTGCTGAAGTTCTCGGACCCGCGAGACGAAGCAGATCGGTGCAATTCCGACGACGAAGCTACCGACCCCGATACCGATCATCGAGGCGAGTTTCGCCTGGACCACGGTGATTGTCATTTTTACGGAGGACGTCCCGCTGCGCGTGCACCGTGCACCGTACACCGACACCGACACGTACACCGACAACTGGCACTGGCACTGGCACTGGCACTGGCACTGGCAGGAACGCCGATTCGAACGATCAACGCTAATCTAGAACCAGCGATAAGGTCGAGAGACGCGACCGCGATCTAGCTCGAATATCGATTACCAGGGAAATCCGACGGGCGACGCGTCCGAACATTACAGCTGCGTCGAATCCAGCGATTGCATTATTAGCTGTCACCGAGTACAACATTCGACCGCGCGCGGCCGCGGCACGAGGAACGAGGAACGAGGAACGAGCAGCCAAACTGCCAGGAAACGTTCGAAACGAGCGGCGCAGCCGTCTCGAGAGCTTCTTTGCTCGACACAGATAACGCGCTGCGATAACGCGCTCTCTGACGTTATTCGTCGCCTTGGACTTACCTATTCTGGCCATCTTGCTATAAAATCGGCGCGATTGCACGGAACGCGCCATCACCGTTTATTCGATTCGCCGGTTCCATGTTCGATTCTTTATTGCAGCTTTCGATCGACAATTTTCGATCGATTGTACCGAACCAAACTACAAAGAGACAAATGTACGAGGTTCTCTGAAAATGTTGCTCGACTACAAACGTTTATTAATCAGGAGCGACGCGCGTTCTCAGCGTTTGTTAAGATTGCTTGTTCGCTTTCGAAATTCGTACGAGTTTGCGGCAGCGAGATGATCGTTTCCGACCAATCTGCCGCAACTGCTAGTCGATCCCAAAGATCGCAACGCGGTCAGTTTGTCGAATAGTTTCTTGCAATCTACCGTTTGTCGATCGTCGATATCGATGCTTGGCACGGAGTCCTTGTAGATCCCGTATCGCTCGAAATATTCCGATCTGTCTTTGCCACGCTCTGCTTTCGGTTGACTTTTCCTCGTTCGCGCGACCTCTTTTACCTCCCCTTTCACCGTTTTCGAGTTGCTCGAACGTCCAGAGTAGGCAGAGACGTCGGATCTCGCCGATTTAGCAGTCAGAGGTTCCGACTTTTCAGACAACCGATCCAAAGTCTTCCTAGCGCGGTCGTTCTTCAATATTCTGCGTTCCATGAACTTTCGAAACTCTTCGTTCCCGTCGCCGCTATACGATCTCGGCCTTCCCACGCCGCCACCACCAGGCTTGTAATCGAACGTGCTAGTCGAATCGCGAATATTTTTTAAGCTGGCCTCGATCGAGTTGGCGAGGTCGAACCTGTCGTCGACGGCAGCGTATCGATCGCTGACCAGAGACTCGCTCGCGTTCAAATTCGTCGATTTACTCTGTCCGAACCTTTTCGTTTTCGCGTTTCTCTTTGGTCGAGTTTCTAATTTCTCGATTGTCGCGGAGCTCGCGCGAATCAAACGTTTCGATTTATCGGACCCGGGTCGTTCCTCCATTGTTCCGACATTGGTATTGCCAACCTTTGCCTCCGGTCTGCGCACCCTGTTCAAGTTTTTATCAGATTTCGATTCGACGATTTTATCGGACGCTGCTAATTTGTTAGCTTCGCGATCGAGTCCAGATTTCGGTAGCAATCTCGTCCGGCTTTCGATCGTTTTTCCACTCTTGCGAACGTCTATTTGATGCGATTCGATCGGCGGCGGCGGCACCTTCTTTCCCGGCTTTCGATGGTTTTCGATCGTTGATCTTCCAAAACGATGATCCGATGGCATTTTCGTAGCTGGATTTTCGACGGTTCTTTTACGAACATTCTCGGACGATGTTTTCGCTGTCCGATTCGTGGATGAAACCGTTTTCGCCGATCCTTTCGCTATTACGTTCGATACTTTCGACGCGTTTTCGAGCTTCGTGCTAGACTTTGCGGCCAACATCTGTTTCGACGGCAGATGAGACCGAGTAGTTTCCTGCGGAACAGACACATTTCCTGTTAACCGGTTCACAGTCGACGCCAACGCGTGTACGACCGAGACAAATTGTTCCGTTTCTTGCTAACGCTTTTTTTTTTTTTTTTTTTTTTTTCGTACGATCCAACCGTAAGCAAATTATAACGTTACGTACCTTGCGTTCCTTCATTAGACCTTGCGATTGCGCCAGCCGAAACAGTTGTTTCCAATTCGTGGACGATCTGTCGTTCTTCTTCGTTAACAACGTGTATCTCTTACACAATATTTCCCATACAAAATTCTCATCGAAGATCTAAATGTTCAAAGTAAATGGGGAAATTTGTCGCGCAGGACGACGTTTACTTTCGACGTTACCTCTTTGGCGACGTGCGACAGCGTCGTCAGGTTCACGATATCGTGCACCGTTAGATGGTTGACCAATTTCGCGATCACGGTCTTGGGCAATGTCAGAAGAGTCGCGCTCTTTCTGGAAGCGATGTTCTTCACGTGCCTCGTTAAATATTTACCTAACGAATGGATGCGCAACGATTGAATGTAGGGGGCGCGTCGAAGGTGCGTGCGAAAAGAGAAAAAGAGAAAAGAGAGACTTTTCGTGTTGGAAGTTGCGCGAATACGCGAAACATATATTCACGCGAATCGGACGCGAACTATGGAGTTTAGGCGTTTGATTCTTTCGAAAATGTCAGAATAATTCAGCAGGTTGTTGCGAGAAGATGCTGGATGAGTCTCTGCTCACCGAACGCACGTTGGATTTCTTCTTGCAGGTGTTTGTCGCGTTGAAAATCGGCGAAACTAGAGGTTCGTACGAGCGGACTCTTGTGAGGACCGTGCGAGATCTTCCAAATATAGAGTATCACCTAAAAGGAGAATTTCGAGTCGAGAGATGGAATTTGTTTGATGGTGGATGAAATTCCATTGTCGATACCTTGTCGCGGACTACTCTAAGCCCGTAATAGTCTCTACTTGGCGAAGGAGCAACCGAATACTTTTCCAGATACTCGATCTCGCCGGTCATGCTCGACGCGTCAGGATCGGCGAGATTCCCGCGTTGCGTCTGAAGTTTCTTCGTTAACGACGGAACGACGTGAACCGTGCGCGCGCAAACATATCGATACAGGTTGTAACGTGCGAATTTCTGTAGCGGTAATTTTGAATCGGTCCAACTTGTTTTCTTAGCATCCGTATCCGTTCGGTATTGCGCGATCGAGCGAACGAGCACAGCTTGTGCAAATAGAATCAGGTTGGAGATGGAAACGATCGTTTGTCGGATTCGGTTAATCGGAAATACGTTGGTGTCGAGTAAATACTTCAAGACATTCGATTTCGCGACAATTTTATTACAATAATTCCATATGAAGAGATGAAGATAAATATAGAAATGTTGAAGTAAAAATGGAAAGTTGTGTGGACATTACATACTATTTCGTAATGTATATTATAACAATATAGAATAGGTAGGCTATACGGTAATATCACAATGCATGATTCACAACTTCGTAAAAGTCTAGAGAGGAGAATATAAATCTAAACGGAGGTGTCGTCGCCTCTGTTCGGCGTTCGTTCGTACGTTCGATCTATCTGACGACGACGACGACGACGACGACGCGACGCGACGCAACTTTTTCTTTAGGTTAGAAAACGCGATGAAAAATGTGGTTTCCGTTACCTTTTTTTACTTTTTCAATTTTTCCCTCGTTTGCTACAGATTTTTGAAAATCGGAAATATTTACGCGTATAATCGAGCAATGCCAATTCGTAAACACCGTCGCCGATACTCGTTCGATAATAAGGAGAGAATCGGCGACGAGCTAGAAGCTAATAGTGGTGTAGAGACGGTGGTACCTTTTTATAGTGGCGGTACTCTTCTTAACCGGTAATAGTAATAAGAATAGTAATAATAACAAGAGTAACGATCGATAATCGTGACAACAGACAGATATTATTTCCTTTTCGTTTGATGGAGGTTTGATTGCATGACATTGATATGACGTTTCTAACGTTTCTCGAACGACCGCTGTGTCTCGGCGATGATACTTAAAAAACCGCATGAAAATAAATTACTATACGCTATCGTAGTCGAAAAAGTCTTATGAGCGACGGAATAAACTTAAAGGCTCGTATTCATAACACTGTATTATCACTAAACGATACACCTTTGTTTCGCTCGAACAATTCAGTGAAAGTTTAATCTCAAACGCGTCAGTAACAGGATATCGTTCGATCGGACAGAAATTTGGCCCGAACGTTCGACGAGAAGTACAACGAATAAGCGGTGCATTTGTCACGCTTATGCGACTAGACAATTATTTAAACGAGTCGACGTCCCCGTCTCTTACTTTCTATCATTATTTAGAATAACGACGATGCCGAATTTATTGATATCTTATCGATTAGTCAAAATTTCTTATCTCGATAGAAATATTGCCAATTTCTGATAAGTGTGTAACAAGTTATCGATTACGTTACGATTATAATTTTGATTATAAATATAGTTCATTTGGCGATTGTCTATGTAGTTGAACGAATTTTTTTTTTAGAATCTTGGAATCTTTAATGAATTTTGTAGCGCGAATCGTGTCGCGCGTCAACCGATGCATTTATACATATATGTATATTTACATGTATATACACCTCTGCCCCCTCCCCACTCTCTCTCTCTCTCTCTCTCTCTGTCTCCCCCCTTTTGTTAATCGTCCAAGGAGGCAATGCCTCCCCCGATCAATTTCCTTTCGTTGATAAATGTAAAGGAGTATGGTCTGTTCTACTAGAGCGTTTTGAATACAGGCCGAACAGTATAAAAAATTGAGTTTCATGTCATTGCAAAAGCGTTTCGCCACACCGACTGGTCGTTGTTGGAAATTACTTTCCGACAAATATGTATGGCCAACTGTGAGTAACCCCGAGAGGAAACGAAGCATGTTTTGCTCGGCAATTCGATTTCTCTTCTCTCCTAGTTATCGGTTCGTCTCGCTTTTCGATCCGCGCGAGTCTTCTAGATAAATCTCGCGAAAACTGTTCGACTCGTAAACGGAACCTTATAAACTTTAAATCACAGACGAATCGAAGCAAATTTTATGAACCGCGTGTCGCGGATAAAACATTAGACCGCGAATCGAAACTATTCAATTTTCAAACAGTTTGAAATTTCTGTTCGATCCGCTGTCATTTTATGTCGCGTTCGTTCAACTCGATGGAAACGAAGAACGCTATTCGCGTTCGAACCTCGATTCCTGAAAGAGATCGTACTTGTAAATATATAAGGATAAACAATGTTGGGAAAAATCAAAGAAATTTCTCACGTCACGACTCGAAGAACGTGTCTGTCCAAAAATTTCTCCAATCAAAGTGCAATAAACGCTTTCATCCTCGGCGTACTCGCTATAAATACAACACCCTCGCTCGTTGTATCTACAAAGTGTTCTGTTTAAACCTATCTCGCAAACCATTCGAGACGCGAACAGACTCGTTCAAGTAGTAGTTTGGTGCAGACGGAGACGAACGTATAAAAAGATGTTCCCCCCTGCAAAGTACAATGAATCCGTACGCACGATTCGTCGCTTAAAATAACAAATCGTTCGCCTCTCGGATCGTCTACGAGATGCTTTCACGTTTCTGTTTGAACAGGACACCCTGTGTATATATATATATATATATGTATCCACGCGATTCGTTAGAAGGTACAAAATTTCAAGTCGTGGTACGATTGAAACGTAAGCGTGAAACGACATAAACGACGCGCGTACCTCTGATTGCAACGTATTACATGCTCGTAGGTACATGTATACGAAAATGTGTGTATACATATAAAGATACATGTATATAGATTATTTTGGAAGAACAGATTTGCGTATTGCAACAGCGCATAGAGAATCGCGACGCCTTACCGAGGCGAACGATAACTTTCCTACTTTCCGAGATATGTGACTTTCTGGAACGGGACAAATTTTTAATCGAATAATCGCTGATTGTCCGATATCTCTGGGACCCCGTACCATCGTTTTCCATCTATGGTTCGAGCTTTTTGAATGCGAGATACACGAATGCGAATTTCTACGCGAATCGTTGCAGGACTCGAAAATACTTCCGAAAAGATTCGGCGAATCCGTCGGACGAGCCACGATCACCGCAAGGATGGAAACGAATCGAACATACCTCGTCCGATTCTCCGTGAAACATGCGTCCCGTCTATCATAACTGCGTTATCGTTCAGTCGATAAGACGCTCGGATGCACGAGTTTAGCGAGTACCGAGCGTACTCGAATTAAAACGTAATCAACGGGATTAAGTGTAAGAAGAAATACCGGAAGTCGAAGAGGAGAACCCTCCGCGGGTCGCTTCCGGATTATTAAATATCGAGTAAAAAGTGGCAATCTTCGATAACCTACGTCACAAGTACTTTGTACATCGAACGAAAGTCGAATCCCCTTTGTTCGTCGCGGCGTAACGATCCGAACGACGTGTCCCCGAGGAACGCGATTCTTCGTCTTAGGACTGTTGTATGACGGAGACCGTCGTCTCCGCGAGACCACCCCCGTCTCGGCATATGCTGGAGGAAGTGGTCGTCTCCTCCGACGGCGCCGGAGCCACCGTCAACTGTCTCTGCTCCATGTGGTCCAGGGTCTTCTCGATGGCTCTCAGTCGCTTCTCCAGACTCGTCGTGCCGAGAATCCCCACCTGCAGCTGCGGCCCCAGCGGTAAAATCGCCAGCAACCACCACGTCCAGGACGGTCCGTCGGCTAGACGAGGCCAATCCTCCTCGGTGTCCGGCATACGACCAAACACCCGTTGAATCTCGGATTGCTGCGACGACGACACCGTGTCCCACCATCGCCTGCCCTTTGCTCGCACCTGTAACCAAGACACGCGCCCGTCAATTGGACACTATCGTTTTTCTACGATTTACTTGCCTATCTAATGAGCGCTAGGAAGCGAGAAATTCGGAGAAGATTCGCTAGCAAAGAGTCGTATCTCAACAAAGACTTACTGTAAATGTCCTACCTTATCGTGTAGCTCCAAGAGGCTCAACAGTTGGTCCTCCTGCACCGTCGCGTCCCTCAAGAATTCCACTTGAGCGGTGTCGTAGCCGTCCCTTTCACCCCCAGAGATAACCCTAAATCTTCTTCCACCGACCGTACTCAGGATACTGCAACCGTCTTTCAACAGGACCCTGTCCCGAATCTCGAGCATAGTGCCGTATTCCGCGTATCTGAAACGTTTGCAAACACTTTGTCGTTGGTACAAAGAAATTACGGTGCGGATCGATCGAATGGAGAAACGTTAAATTATCGGACGAAAATGAAATTACCTCTTTGTTCCCGTCGCTTCCCTGTTCAGGCACGCCGCGATGCCAAATTGACGAACGCCGCTTTCAACGCATCTCCGGACCATCAGCCTGTATCTGGGCTCGTAGACGAAGAGGGGACAGGCGACGCAAGGGAACGCGGTGGTACAAACGAAGACGGCGATCTGCTCGCTGTCCAAAAGGCCGAGGCCCTGCGCGAGTTCCAATCGGTGGCTGGTCGCCCTCGACGCGTACTCCGCCGGTGCCACGGTCTTCAAAGCTCTCTCCACAAACTCCGTCACCGTCTTTTGGCTGCTGGCCAAGTACTGCGAGTTAAAGGACACGCTCCGGTTAGTCGACCAGAAGTCCCGTCCTCGAGAAAAGCTTTCGCTCGAAAAGATTCCGACGACAGGATTCGTGACTTTTTAATGAAACGGATCACCGTTTCGTCTCTCCTGGACGAATTCCGCCTCTCCTTTTCGACACACAACTCCCTCAAACTGTCGTTAATCGCGGTTCGGAGCATGCACCGTGTTTCGCGACTAAGCCTGCGAAATAATAAGCAGCGCCGTAACGTAATTTATCGTTACGTGGACGAACGAATCGAATCCAAGTTTCTTATCCGTCGTTGCCGAGGGGATGTAATTGGAAATGGCGACACGAACGCGGAAGTTATCGACGACGGGCGGCTGCGTTTACCGCAAACAATAATATAATCATTGTAATCCGGAAAATGGTTAACCACTAGGAAGTAATATAGCTCGTTTATGGACAGAAGCGTTGGCCGACGTGTTCTACGAGAGCGTTATCGTATTCCGTGAAACGTCTTCTGGGATTAGCGAGTTCCCGAAACTGTATACTGCAAATTTACCAGACATTAGACATTGTGGATCGTCTCTAGACGTTCAGAGGAGTGTCGAGAGAAAGAGCTTCCATTAAATGCCTCGGCGTTATCTGTTAGATAACAGCGTCGCTTCTCGCAGTCGCGTATCGATGGAACGCGCGAGGGATGAACTTTCGATGTTCAACTATCCGTGACGGACGGAGAAATATTTGACTTACATCGGCGAGAGACGCGACGCACAAAGGACACACCGACGAGTAATCCAAGCATCGATCCAGACACATCCAACAATACGTGTGTCCGCAGGGCGTCGTTACGGGTTTCCATAATAATCGACAGCATAGAATGCAGTCCAACTCGCCAGCGGTGCCACGAGAATGGGGCGGCAAAAGTATTTCGGCGGGCCTTGTTTCGAGTCCTGCGAAATGGAAGGTTTCGCACGTGTCAAAAATGTCTTTGTCTTTGTCGAGAAATAAATGGTAAAGAGAACCGAATAGGAATGTTGAAGCAGCGAATACTCACTTTTCAGTTTTTCTATATCTTGGTAGACGCGATCCAGGCCAGCCTGCAGCTTACCGTTGTGTGGTGCCGCGGTCGACAAGAGTCTCCTGCCAACAGTCTGCAACACGAATCAACGAGCATAATTGGATTAGGCGCGAACTTTAATCGTAAATTATTGGGATTGACGCGAGTAAAAAGGTCCCATTCTTTGAAATACAATTCCTTTTTATTCGCCTGCAGAAACGGTCGAGCAGGAAACGACTCTCCGTCGTAATTAACAACGGCCGCGTGCGTCTCTATACGAAATCTAGATAATTGGAAAACCTATCAACGCGTTGATTTATCGTTAAACGTGGGGAACGATTATTGAGATGGTTGTCGAGTAACAAAAAACACGAGATCCGCGATGATTGAAATACCGGATTTATATAAGTTCCGTCGTGGCGAGCACTTATTATTACTACGGATTCTACGTTATCCCCACTCCGTCGACCTATAATAATTGCAAATTGCTCGTTAATTACGCGCGTATCCGTGACAAGAAGTCTCGTGTCGTAACAATACGATTACTCTATAGCAAGGGCACTGCTCTCTCGCCGTTACAAATAAATCAATCGGTCAACAAAGTATCGAAAGCGCGATCGCGACAGATCGTTACCGTGTAATTAAAATACTGTATCCGATTGCGCAAGAACAATTAACCGTTAACTGCGAGAACATACAATTGCTTCATTTCTTATCGTCGACGCGTCTTCTCGTTCGCGCTTCTTTGGTACACCGATTCTCGAAATCGGGATAAATCTTACAGAGTACACGTACGCGGTGTCGTTTCATATTATTCCCATACCATTGTTCCTTTCTTAAAATATTTCTAAAATAGGGTGTTTCGTCGAAGCTAAATTGTTCTCGTTGATAGAAATACGAATCGATTGATGAGCGACGATAAAACGAAAACCAAATCAGCCAAAACTTCACATTCTTAATCGTATTACTTGGTGTTGGAAAGCAAGAATAAACCGTAAATCAATCTTCTGTTAATTACGTAGACAGTTTCGATTGTATTCGATTCTATTTTTCAACTATCTTATATTTCCGGCCAAAGTCGCTGCTGCCTTACCGACTTGGAAAATTGCAGACTGTCTAGAACGCCCTCTTCCTCGCTACACTTTTCCCACTAATCCCAGTATGGGATACACGTTGTAAAAGTGTTTCGCCTATAGTACTCGCGTCGTGTTTTACCCATCAACTATGTATGTATACATGTTACAATATATGTATATTGTTACGATCGTTATACTTTTGGAAAGTGTACCGATAAAGGTACGAGCTGAAAACGAGGTTTCTACCTGTGTGAATTCCTCCTCGCCACCGCTGCTATTGTCCTCGCAGTCGGAACCTTGAAAAACTGCGCGACGATTTCTTTTCGGGTTCATCAATTGATGCCGGCTTCTCGTCCGCGACGCACCCTCCGACAAATTATATGGAGCCCGGGATGACGCGTTGCAACGACGATGGCCGACCGACAGCACTTTGTACAGCACCTGAAAACACAACAGAGAACCACGTCTTTTGTAATTCTAATGCATTCGCGAGGAGAAAGCCACTGGCCCGTGTCGTCGACGATTTGCGCGACCATTCGCGAATATTGTTAACACCATAAAGTCGGTACTGCTCGATTGCTCAATGATGTCCATGTAAATGCGATGTCGTTGGAATTTACATCCGTCGTGGGTATAAAGGGAAATTGCCGAGTGCGCGAGGTGACATTCTAATCTAGCGTATATTTTAAACGCGTATCGATCGTTTTATCCATCGTGTTTCGAGGCACGTTCGTTCGTTGTCTCGCGTTTTGCCGATGGAAAATTCATTCTTCTTCGCTCGTTAGCTCCTCGATAGTTTTATCCACATTGGTTGCGCGTCTTCGAACCAATATTTCTTTTTCATCTGTTCCTTTAGAAATTTCATCGACGAGACAACGTTCCCGCCTCTCTGGAACAACCCAACGATCTGTCAAACGTTTTCAAATTTATTTGCTCCGTTACTTATCTACTTTACGAATTTTGCATTCTCGTTGGTATTCGAGCAGCGTAACATTCATGTCATCCTGCATTACCTTATGACACGTTTCGTTCGAAACAAAGGAGTATTTTAATGGGAAGAAAGTGACAAACGTTATTTTCCCCATAGCTTAAACGTTACGCCGAAAGAATGATTCCTCGATCTTACATAACTACCGGTGCAACTTGCGTCAATGATTCCAGCAGACTCTCCGTTACATAATGAACGTTCGGAATTAAACTATCTTCGTGGCTCGCTTCGCCATTAAATATCGTCTTGCTCGTTCGGGCTCTTTTTCTTTCACGGAATTTAGTATTTCTCCGAGTTGTACATTAGTAAACGATATCATCGAAATTGAGTTTATAAATTCAATAACCTAATTTAATAATCGTTTCGGACACTACGAAGCGTAGTGTTCGCGTTGCACGCGGTATGGAGTTTGTTATGCGAAACTCAACCTTCGAGCCAGGAATTATAAAACGAAGGTAAAATTGCGTTTTATTTCCTGAATCGATATTCCGAGCCAAGTACGCGCGCAACGTTAAAGACGTAAGAAAATATACATGCGCGCGTTATGTAATTGCAACGAAAAATACAATTACAAAATGAACGATTTTTTGCGAGTTCCGCCAAATTCGATCGTTCAGAGACTCGCGTTCCTTGATAAATAAATGTAACGGCGCGAGGCAAGGGGTTAAAGGATCGTACGTATCGAGTTGCGTGCAATTACCGCTGGCCTTGCCGTTAAGCGTAGAGACTAGCTTTGGGTCACTCACCTGGAGTCTTATTAGAACGCGCGCGATCGTCGCATCGATCGAAACACCGCGCGACAGACAGGCAAATAAATTCCCTCGATATTTTGTCCCAGTCGAATCGTTGTTTCTTCGTTCTCGAGATGGTGGCCCCAGCAACGTGGCGGCTTTATTATATAATGTGGTATCGAATCGCCGCGCCAACGCGGGTTGCTCCAATGCTTCCTGTGTTATTCGTGAAAATCAATCGCCAACTATTTATTCCCGTCTTACGTCCATTCATCCATCTTCTGCCCGTGCTGGCTGTGAGAATAGCCATTCGGAAGAATGGTCGCGACGCATCGAGGAGGAGGAGGAGGACGACGAACCTCGCGTTTCATACAAATTCTGTCGGTTATATTGTCTCGAAATTTCGTCGGATGCGCATTCTTGTCGTTCGCAAATGGTTTTGTTGTCGGCATGGTCCAGAAAGCGAGACGAAGAAGTGCGAGTATCGCGTAACGACGAACGTCTTCGAAGAACGTGTCTACTCGCGGCGAGTGGCTATCGTTGTTGCTCCGGCAGGCATGGGTCACTCACCTGACGACTATCATGCCGCGTCATTAAGCTGCACCAGCAGCACCGGTACCGGAAATGCCATCGTTCACAGACGTCCACTTCTTTTGTGTACGTTTTCTGTTCGGTACACGTTCGTGACTCCGCACCGTGCAATATCTCGATGCTTCTCGATCTTTCCCTCTCGCTCCCGTTTCTACCGTTCGATTACAAAAGTTTGCGCAACGCTCGCAACCATTGCCGAATTGGAATAAACGTTTCTCGGCCATCTGTTTTTTTTTTTATTTTTTATTTTTTTTTCAAAACGCGCGAACCACAATTTTTTCAAATGTTTGCGATTCTCGAATATATCTGCGTCTACGATGCTTCGCGATATGTGTACACGTGTATACGTAAAAAATTAGTATACCTTGATCAATTCGTGGCGTACAGCTTGGGGATTCCTATCGATGGCGACGCTGATGCAAAAGGCGAACAGCGCTTCCTCGTGCCTGCCCAGTGCCGACAAAGCTACCCCTCTTCTGTAATGTCCCTGGAAAGAAACGTAGACGACACGAAATCAAAATTAGGATACGAACACGGGGTTTCGTTGTAGCAAGGAGGTCGGATATGTGCTCGTTTATGTATTTCGTCGATATTCGGTTCTCACCTTGCCCCAATCCGGTCGTAGCCTGACCGCATGATCGGCATCGGTGAGCGACGCTTGAGGCCTATTCAGCAAAAGCAATACGTGAGCCCTGTTGCTAAGATGGAGTGGGCTGTTTGGCGCTGAAACAAGAAGAAACACGATCGTAAAGCACCGGTGGAATATACCGCCTCCGGCAAGCGCAGGGGGTGCGGAGAGAGTTTACTTGGCAAGAAAACTGTCCCTCGTGTTTCGGAGAAAAGCCCCTTTCCTCTCTGATTAAATCGAGGGAAAGGTTTCGCGTTTGCGAGCAGCTCCTTTCGGGGCTCTTTCGATACGTTTTACGTTCAACCAAGAATTTTCCAAACCTTTTAGGAAAATTACTACTACGTGGAAACGATGTTCCCTTTTGCAAAAGTATACGCGTACCGCGGATCGAAACTATGCAATACCTGTGGCTTTTAAAGATCGATAATAACCGTCTGTTAAAACTTTGAAAAGGGCATCGCACCACCAACTACTCTATATCGGAAATCTGCAATCTTTTAAATCTTTCGGACCCCTTTGCAGATTTTCTCGACTAATATGTATAATAGCAAGTGCATAGACTATCGAGCGCGTACGTCGTCGATCTTGTCGAATTTATTCCAAAAGCGTGTCGTATGCTAAATAATTTTCCCTTTCGTCGGGTTCGACCTTGGACGGTGCTCGATGCAGGTACACGGAATACCGAATGTCCTTCGAATCGAATGATTCGAGCGACGTGCCTAATCGAGAAACGCTAAACGATCTCCCTGAGCGAAAGCATGCAATTAGTACGGTCAAATTAAACCGGAGAAATTAATTGGCTTATATAAAGCACCGGCGAGTGAAATTAAACGACCATCGTTCCCAATGTGCATCATCCCCACTTGGGTAATGCCGGGGTGATGATCGAACCAACGGTTTTCTGCAATTCCGCGTAACAAGAGACACTACGCGCCGCCGGTAAAAAGGTTCGCTGCTTTCATCGATGTAAGCGCTTTCGAATCGGTTTAATTCGCATTAATAAACAATTTCTCCGATAGAAATTTTACAATATACCTGGAAGAAAATGACACATCGGTACGCGTACGATCGATATTATGTAACTCTGCGATTACATTAATAATCGCTGTATCGTATTTTCATCGTCTCATCCGACGCTACGTCGAGCAAAGTCGACCATGTTCCGATACATTTTGAAACGCATTTATTTATTTGGTAATTCGTTGCCATGAAGTTCGTATTCCACGTAAATGTGCGCAATCGTATTACTTTTGTAAGCGTGAACGAACCATGTATATAGTTGGTTTCGGCATTGTACAGGAGACACACCTTGGATGAATCTACCATCAATAATTGTTACGTTTCTGCCAAATTTTCATACGTTTCTGGAAATTTGATACAGGAGAATATATGAAGCGTCGATAGACCGTGGCAGTTGGGTGAATTAGAATCGCAGTGATTTTTCAAGCGCAGGCTGGATTATTAATATGACGTCACGGTTCCGAGAAATACATATTGTTATTCCAGCTGTAAATCGGTCAACGTTAACGCGCAGCATGACGTAAAATAATAAAATGCACTGCTGCTAGAAACTCGTCTTTACAGAATGTCTGTAATCGTTCCGGAGGTCTTGTAACTTTCTCAAAATAGGCTGTACGCGGTCGCAATTTCGATGGCATCCATTCCCTCTTCACAGTAATGTGCACACGGGTGCAGCGGGCGTGCTTCCTCGCGTTCTCATATCATCAAAATTGATTTTACCAAAACTAGTTTTCTTCTCGAGCGATTGCAATTGTTAGGCTTTTTTGTCAAACGGATATTGCGCATTTATCAGAAGAATAAATCGATCGAATGCCAGAATGATTCGGAAAAGAAATAGTCTACGTAGCTTCTATACCTTACAATTAACGAAGACAATTTCTATTTTGCAGAAAATTTCGCAGTCTAGTAATATATATGTATATACGTATAATATCCCTTCGATTTCCAGACGTTGTACGTTCTTTCGCGAATTCGCATAATCGCATGGTTTAGTTAGCACAGTTTGGACAGTGCAACCAGAAGCGACGTCATTAGCCGATGCAGGCAGGCAGGCAGGCAGGCAGGCAGGCAGGCGGGACTGCATCGTGGCATTGCGAGCAATGTCATTGCCTTCACGGATAGAAGCCCTTGCTTGGTCGAGGACGAATTTCCGGCACGCGCGATCACCGCCAATGCCAAGTCGAACCGATTCATCGAGCTCTGTTCGTCGATGCTAACCACAAGAACAGTTTCGCTTACGAGTCTTTCATAATTCCCGCAAGTAAAAAGGACGGATACTTGTTCGAATCATCGATTTCCGTCGAGCTCCATAGAAAAATAACGTATGCACGTAGAAGAAGTGCCTCGAAGAATGTGTATTAAAAATTGACAAATAGCAAGCTTTTTGGCAGCCGATTCCATCATTTGAACATTGAAGAAACTTTCGAACGATTCGGATCTGAAATTTGCAGATGCGCAGTTTCTACACGCGTTACCCTAAAGCAAAAAAGCACGAACAGCATTATCGGCGTGCTGTGCGAGAGCGGAATACTATGTCGAACGCGATCGATGCGACTTGGTTCCAAGAACGAATGTTGCGATGTTCCATTGCTCGTCCGTACAGTTGTATAACGATCCGTTGATACGGTAGACGCGTCTACCGTCTTGCGTCTTTTGTTTTAATCTACTGCTCGCGTCTACTTGGATCGTTCGAGGAACTGCGATCAACAACGCCTTCGTCCGCGCAAAGCATCCTTCTCAAAGCGTTTAGAAAAATATATATGTATGTAGTTACAGACACGCGAGAGAAATTCGCTCTCCGTTCAACGTTGTTGTTACGGTCTGCTGCTTGAAATAAAGGGACTTCGGACGCACCGATGAATCGCCACAGTTATGCATTTCGCTTCGAGCACGCAAACGTTATCAATCGACGAATCGCGGCCGATTTCATAAGGTTTCGACGTCGTCGAATTTAACGCGTCGAAATCTATGTTGACGCAAAGGTTCGGGGCGGTGCAGTTTCATCGGCTGGCCATCTTTTTCGTCAACTCGAAGATTCTGGAGGAGAGCGTGCGACGACGCGTCGCGGCAGCGTCTTCGCGCTGCCTCCCGACGCGTTGCAGCTGCATCGGGCGACACATTGCCGTTGGATCGAATGGACGTCGGCCGTTCCGGCACAAACAGCCAAGCGTTACGTAAAGGTCGGTCACCCGGCCGTGTACTTCATCGGCGCGGAGTGCTGTCGTTGCTGGTGTCGGTGCCGGTTGCTGGTGGTGCTGCTGCTGCTGCTGGTGCTGGTGCTGGTGCTGGTGCTGCTGTTGCTCCGCCGACTGAGATACAGGGTTATCCACCGGAACCCAAGCGGACACCATCGACTGCTCGACACGCGCACGCGTGTGTGCGCGCTACCACGGCCACCTCGACTAGCATCGGACTCGGCGACTCGAGATCTTTATCGGAATTTTTCGACGACTTATGCCAGATTGAAAGCTGCAAGAGCGCACCGATATTTCTCGGACAATCCAATATTATTAACGTTTGTTTAACCAACGAACGTCTCCGCCTTCGTTCGGTCTCTTCTCTCTACGAACGTGATTTGCCCGCATACGGTATAAAAGGTGGAAAGCATCGGTAGGTTGATGCCATCGGAAGAGCGCGCGTACGACGTATCAACAGAGCGTACACGTACACGGTATCGCTTATATTCTCTCTCTCTCTCTCTCTCTCTCTCCTTCTATTCTGGCAACGATCAATAATGCTCCACGTGTCGCCCGATGGAACGTGCGCCGGGACATGCCCCTCGGCGTAACACTTGCCAAGGTATTCTCGCGTATTTCTTTCCCTGCGCGGCCGTTTGCATCATCCTCGGAAATCGGGAGCCGCGTCCGCGCACCGCTTTACATAGGACATAGGGCGTAGGACGCGATGCGTTCTAACTCGATGCGCCGCTACCGAGTCTCTTGGCCAATTCGTTAACTGGTTGCGCTTCCTGCTGCCGTGTTACAGAAGAACATCTTTCGCGTCGTTCACCGGACGCTTTCGCGGGAAACCGACTACGGGCCAAAATAATTGCGACGCTTACGGCGTCGCTTTGTGTCGCTGCGAACTCGCCTTATGCAACTCGGTCGTGCATCCTCACCGACACCAAACAATCCACGACCAATCTCGCTCTTACAATTTGCTACAGCCTTTCGAGCATCGAACAAAGTTTGCGCAGACTAAAAAGACTAAAAAACTCTGCGAACAACGTAACAACGACGATAGAATCTGTTTTCCGAAATATTTTCTTGCTAAATCGTTTTCGAGCGAAGCTGCTCGCGTTGATATAGGATGCACAGAGAGATGGACGAGCCCGATGCGAGATGTACGCGCAGATAACGAACCGCGTAGAAAGTCTCAATAGCAATAAAGAACCGTATGACCGTACAATTCCTCGAACCAGAGCGCGGAAATCATTGTTTATCGCCTGCTGACACGTTTCACCAGCGTGCCGTGCTCGCTGTAAACGATAACATTATGTAACGACACTTTACAGGTACAATAAGCGATACGTTAGCTGGCCACGATTGGATCTCTTCTAATCGTTTTACAAATTGAATCTCATTTTCCATCGTTAAAGTCACCACTGTTGTAACTTGACGCTTGCGTAACCGGAAAGCCCTTTACTCCTACGTAACGTCTCTGCCATCTCGAAAATTGAAAACAATTGCTCGTTCCGTTCTCCCAAAACTATCGAACACAACTTGAAATCTCTTTGGAGACCAAGACAAGTGACATGTACGAATTATCTTGCAGGATCGTAGTTCCAATTCTCAGTAACTTGTCGTGGCCTAACAAGTTTGGAAGGTTGACTCCCATAGATGCAACGCGCGTCGATAACAATGCAAAATTGTCTCCTCGACGTGGACAAGAACGTCTGCGAGCCGGATTACGCAATTACGGCTTTGTTCGCTTCGAAACTGGTCGCTGCTAAATGCATTTTCGCGCGGATTAGAATGCAAAGAGACAGAGGGTGTGAGAGAGAGAGAGGAAAGGGGGGAGGGGACAGCTTTCTCCAAGCCAGGAAAGCAACGATCAGCGTTGGCTGGTCTCTCCGCTCGAACACATGGCCATTTTTCACGGTCAAGTACCGACCGGCCCGCTGATGCTTTCGTTCGATCGAGTTTCCTGGCTGTCTCTGACCTACTCTGCCGGCCTCCTCGACGCTGCCCACTTCAGGTGTAGCGTTCTCCGTCTCTCGGGAACAATCGATGTCTGAAAAGTCAAAGGGAAATGCAAATGCGATACCTCCGGTCCATTGAGGTCGAATTTTTCATAAAATGCAGGATTTTCGAGGGTTTCTCCGTCGTGGAGGAAGGCGCGTTGAAACCGCTGCGAAAGGAGAACGGCTCTTGCTAACAACTATGTGGCAGAATAATGGCAGTCTCGCCTCAAAGTCGCGTAATTCCTTCGGATTACCGCGTATCCGTAACGACTTCCTGAAGCGTGGACTGCCAACGGTAGTTTGGTAACTCGTGACTCGATATTGTAAGTGTTATTTAAGCAATCGACATTTAGTCTGCATTTGCATAAAGGATACGGAGCTCGAGGAAGCGAAATATTATAAATATATATCTGGTACGCCTACGGCTCAACTAGCAAAGGGCCTCGTAATTTCGTGAAATGGTTCGAGAAACCATCGATTAAATGTTGTTGGTCTTGGAAAGACCAACGAAGATCAATTTGTACGATAAACTACTCTGTAAAATATGTAATAAGAATTATATCAACGCACCTAGTCATTAATGATTCAAAGTATCAAAGGTTCTATTCGTAAGCGGACCTGACAAGTACACCTTGAACAAACGCATAATTGAAGTACATATTGTTATCGTTGCGCAATGAAATTGCAGTTTCGCCGAATTCGGTTTTTGAACAAATGAACGAATAATGGAACACCGTGTACAGGGCAGAGAGCAACGCGTAACACGTGTTTTGTCCTAGAGTTAGGCACCGGTTACGTTCTCCGGTCTTGTTCTCAGGTCTCCAGTGCTCTCGCGTGTCTTGCCTCGCTGCGTATCCGTCGCTCTAATTGTAAGATCGAACCGATTAATTTCGTTTCGCCGTCGCCGTCGCCGCCGTCGCCGCTGCCGTTGAACACCAGCCACGTTTATGCGTGTACCGCTCGTCCTTACATAACGGTTTTTATTATGTAATTGACAGAAACGTCGACCCTGCGCGCCTGCGTACCGCCGGGCGAAAGTGTCGCGCATGCAGACAACCTGACGAAATCATGCGTTTTCCAGCCGATCGATCCTCGCTCGGCGTCCCGCTTCTTTTCCAGCATTGGGGACGCCCCGGAAAACGACGACGCGACGCCGACGCCGACGCCGACGCCGACGCCGACGCCGTAGCTGGTGTCGACGCCTTCGTCTCGCGCGCACCAAAAATGAAAATCCACGGCGCGTCCGGGCCAAGAGGAAGCGCATCGCCGGATCGTCGCAATAATTGCATCGATCGGTGAAACGATGCATCATCGACCGTATATACATCTATATGTATATATTTATATATGTATATATACGTGTGTACCGCGCACGCATACATATGTACGTACGAACGCCGCTCTTCGTCTCCTCGTTAGATAATATAACGATGGCCGTAGCAGCTACGGCCGGGGCTCTAGTGTCAACGTAACCATTTATATAAATCTATCGTTACGTAATCAGTCGGCCGATCTCTACAACCAAATAGATTCGGCCCGTGCTGCCGTTACGCGACGCGCATCGGCTACCTACGCGTTCTACCACTGCTATTGTTGTTCTCTCTCGTCTGATCCTTCGAGTTTTCGTTCGGTGTCGTATCGCTGTTTAAGCGATTCTTTCCTTCGCGGCATGTACCGGGTGTCCGAGACGGTTCGAACGGCTGCTCGTGTCAGCGAAGCGAGAAAAAGGCCGGCGGCGGGAAACGCGGTAACCGATACAAGCCAATTTCGATGAAACCGACCTAGCCAAGGATTTGGCCGTGTCGTTTCGGTCTCGCATCTGTTTCTTACTCTGGTCGATCGATTTATTAAAAAAACGACGCCTCGTCGAGCGTAGTCCATGACGATACGTTCGGCGTTATATACGGGCGACGTCAACCCTTTTATACGAACCGACTCTCCAACGTAAAGGTTTATAAATAGCAAACGACGGAAGCTATCAAAAAATAGTTCAAAGTCGTATCGTGTTTCCGAGCCCATAGCCGTCTACGAAATTTTGTTAGAAAAGTACGGTTTCTCATTTCTTATTTTCGCAGCGAAACGATCCTTCCCCGAACAAATTTTTGCACAGATTTAAAAATAAGAAGAACAAGGCTAAATGTCCTCTTTCTACGCGATTCGTTGCTTCGTTCGAAACGATAGTAGCGCGTCTTCCAACCGAGAGAGTACCGAGCGAATACGAACTTGGCCTAACAACGAATGTTTCGTGAAAATTGATGCAACGTGTTAGAGAATGTTAACGCTTTCCAGCGATTATTAATATAACAAACAATTGCGTAACACGCAACGATTATAAATCAAAGAAATTACTTCGAGACAAGAAGGAAACACGAATATTACAGATTCTACGTTATAATGGTATGCAAAGTAAAAACAATAGCTGAACAGAATAAAACAATAGATGCCGTAAAGGTGCTTCTCATCGCTGCAATTGACCGAGCGCATAATTCGTTGTACGTTCCAGCGAGGCATAGCAAGAGCCAAGAGCCAAGAGCCCGCAGGCCTCCCCGTCGGTCGACTCCCGACGACTTCAAATTGATCGTTCGAAAATGAATCCTTTTATTACGTGTCCCATCTGTAAAGACGCGTTGCGGCGAGGCGAGACGAGACGGCGATCGATAACCGCGATAAAAGTTTCACCGAATATTACGATCGATCGAGGAGGAGGATAGAGAACGCGATTTTTCTATAGCGGCCCGAACTGTTACAGGTGTTTACGCGGGCCGGTAAACTTGGCAACAAGTACGCGACGGGAACGCGTCGAATACGTGGAACGATTTAATCCTGTCAACTCCAGATTCAACGTGGAAACGAATAGGACGCGCTAAAAAATTGACGCGGGCCGCGCGTTTACGAGAAACTCGGTGCGGAAAGTATCGCGCGATGCCTCGAATCAGAGAAAACCGCAAATAAACCGAAACGGGAGCATTTACGCGACGCGACGCGACGTTGCTCGCCGCCGTTCTTTTCTTTGAAAAGAGAACCTCGAGTTTTCCGTTCGTTTCGAGCAGATATCTGCGCGTCAATTTTCTCCCTCTGGCCGTCTTCCAACATCTCCCTCGATGGAATTTACGCGCCCTCTTCCTACTCGCGTACCCTTTCGATCGTTTAGCCCCTTAACACCGTACGCTCGCGCCGTACACTGCACACCATCGTTCGGAGACGAGTCACGAAAACGCGAAACGGTACGTTGCATTGCTCGAAAAATACATTGAACCGATCACAAATGAATGTCGAGTGAGTAAGAAACGTGTGGACGGTTTTGCTCGCAAAGTTTCATTCGTTGAATGTACCATATACGTATATTTGGTAAGAGGAAAGATTTGAAAAAATGAGAAAGGCTACGTGGACGCGCGCGGTCGGTGCAGCTGTAACTCGTTGCTAAACATTTATGGACGTACGATTACGCGACGATTGTTTATCGAACGACTCGTCGGCGAAACGTGGTCGAACAATGTAGAAATTGCTTGCGAATGCTTTACGTAACCGAAACGCTCGTAAAAAAAGTAAAACTGCGAGGAAAGAAACGAATAGTTTGTATCGGTCACAACGGGTGGATGATCGGCAGGCATCGTGGTTCCGGTTTCGCCAGGAAAGACCGCAGATATGCAAACGCGACCGCGATATTCTTTTCCGGCCGACGCCGCAATGATAAAGGGAACGCTGTTATTCGGTTCGGATGTTGCGGCCGGTCGCGATCGATCCACGCCTCCGAATACATACTGGATGCTGCCAGACAAAAAAAAACTCTTGCGCTTGTTTCGCCGTCGCGAGGTCCTGTCTCGCGCTCGTCGATAGACACCATGACACCGTCGACGATGCAAATAGACCGTGGATCGAGAAAAGGTGCAAATACCGGCTCGTCCCTAAACTCGTGTGAAGAAAGGAGAACGCGAAGAAAGGCGAAACAACGATCGGAACGAAAGTCGAACGGCCGTGTAAAATGGCAGAGAATACGGAGCGGCCGGGCACCGTTACACAGGAAACCGATTTCCTTCGGCCTGGATGCAACGATAAGAGAGTAGCAGTATCCGCGACGCGTGCAAGCGCCGCCAAAAATAAATCCGAGTCTCCGATGCCGCGCGATGGACCCACGGCCGCGGATAAATGGCAAATCGCCAGGAAACCGCCAAGTTTACATAACAGAGAAGTTTGACAGCACGATGAGCACGTGACCGCGTCCGGCCTCTATCTTATCTCGGCAAATATGCCTCCTCGGCATGTACACGGCTCTTATTATTCCCTTTTACGTAACTGGCCCGCGCGAGCGAGCGAGCGCGCGCGCGCGCGCGCGCGTATCGACCGGTCACGATTCTATCCCAGATGGTTCACCGCTTTGGGCGTTTCCCGCCAACCAGCCGTCTTCTTTTCACCCTTTCCATCGAAAATCGTCTCTACCGGTGGTGGCGAATCTCGAGCACCGCGAAATCCCGAGCCTCGCGAACTGCCTGCGTAATCGTATTTAGCTAAATTATGTAAACATTCGCAAGTATGTAGGCTCGCGAGGAGAGATAGCTATTTTAGATCCCGTTCGTTTACTATCAATGTTTTAACATCGCTTTCGCGGATACGCATTCGCTTGCCGATAAGGTTGCAGCAGGGTCGTGGTAGTAGAGTCTTCCTACCGAATCTATCCAACGTCGCGTGCGAGATCATTTCGTTACGTTTTTCTTTCGATATCGCTAAAGACGAAACACGGTTGGCTCGCGTCTCAACAATTGTTGAAAGCGCGCGTTAGCGAACTTTTCGATGATGGATGTTGTTTCAAGATCTCCCCGATTCCCCTTAAAGTTTGCTCGTCGCCTTGAGCAAATTTATATTTATTCGAACGCTTTCTTAAATATTGCGGACAAAGTATGGCGATTATCGTAATCAAATAAAAGATAGGGTATGTCAACCGAGTATATAATTACATAACGTCAATATTATAAGGTTCTTTGGCAATTATCATCGTTGAACGCCGTTCTAAAGATTAGAAAAGCAATTGTACAATCATTGTGACGTAACAAAAAAAATCTTACATAATTTCATTATTCCGAGCGTTCGTGGTCGTTTTTCGAGCAGGAAAAATGACAATTTGCTTTCAATGTATTAACGTAAAAGTTTCCAACAGCCCGGTGCGCGGTGCAGCAATTCCAACGCGATCTTTCCATCGGCATATTTGAACGTTCACCTTTGCCATTTTAATCGAGATTTCATTTTCGTTTCGTACGTTTTACCAAGTTTCGGTTAGTGGCCGAAAAGTTGAACGCTTCGTCGCGACCATCTAACAGAGACGGTTTACGTAATCAACTGTTTCGGCACTCTGTCTGCGTTTCCCGTCGAGTTCCATAATTGATCGCTGGTTGTAGCTTTGTTAATTTTATATCGCAGCTTTTCCTGTATTTTAGACGGCTGTTGCAACAGAGTTCAATAGTACTATCCACCTATGATAGCGACAATTTCGCGCGACCGAAACGTTTTCAACGTTTTATTAATTATTCGAAATGGGATTACTCGTCAAAGTCAATTAGTCGCGCTTCGTTATTCGAACATGAGACACGATTTATACGCGCGTGTAACCATCTACTCGACAATTTTCGTTTATAAACGTTCAATTAACATACGTACACCATCGACGGAACATATTTTTCCACGTGTAACGAGCTAATTCGTTGCTCTCGAATTAATCGTCAAAGATTGTTAACGGCTCTCAATTCGGTCTGATTCAGCAATGGGTGTCGCTCCGAGATATCGATTGCCGCCGCCGTCGTATTTATTACCGATTACGTAAAGCCAACGGCCAGCTTTCCTGTTCTTCGGGTCGCGCGAAGGAATATCGTGTGTAACATCGAGCGAAACCCCTTTATCCCACGTTTGTTGACCGAACGCGACATCGAAACGATAACACCAACGACTATTTCGAATTTTGCTCGGCGTTAAACACGACACGACTTCCGCTTTCGTCCGACCATTGAAACTCAAATACCTTTTGCGTATCCACAACGCGAAGCAAGGACCCATGTGTTCCGGTTGCGTAACGAAAAAACACGTGCTCCAGTTCCAGGCTAACCGTGTCATCGAAACGTCGCCTCTAATCGCGATTCGTTCACGATATTCCACCGCGCGTCGAATATTCCGCACCGGGGGCAGATTAGAAAGTCTTGCTTCCTCGAAGCAAGAGCCGCCGAAAAAATCGTCGGCTTTCGTTGCACGTAATAATTACGTTCTCCGACGGAAATTTTACATTTCGACGACAAGTACGCCGCGTGTCCACTCTTCGATTGATAAGCCTTCGGTATCCGGTACAAATCGAATGCAAATCGGCGAATCAATCGATGCAATGGAAAACCCCATAGCGCGCCAGAAGCAGCAGAAACTGGGTTAGATGTTTCGCTAAGGCGTCGCGCGCGTCGAGACGCGTCGAACCGTAGTGTCCGTAATTGGAAGAAAAAAGTCTCGAACGATCCTTCGAGAAGTGTGTTAAAGGGAACCGCGTTCGCGCAACGGGTTCTACGCGGGACGCGAACGAACGAGGAGAAAAGGAAAGATAGAATGGGCCCAGTTCACGATCCACGAATGAAAATTGTGATCGGCTCTCTACATATTTGGATAGTTCTCGCCTGCGGGATCGATCGATCGATCGATCGATCGGGCGGTCGGTTGATTGGTTGGTCGGTCGGTCGGTCGGACGCGGCAGGCGAGGAACGTGCGTGGTCTTTCGAAATCGCAAGTGCCGATCAAACTTGGTTAGTTAATTGGTCGTCGAGAGAACCCAAGTCGTCAGGTTTCATTTCTAGTGTTTTAGGTTTCCTCGATGGACGGACGGACGCGGACGGACGAACGCCCGTTCCACAGTTCTCCAATTACTAAGGTAATACAATGTTAGGAAATCTTTTCCCGTTGCACGTTGCACGTTGCACGTTGCGCGTATCGCGTTAACGCGACGAAGAGAAATATGTATATTATGGCAACTTTGCGCAATTCGTGCAACTAGAACGATCGCACCGCGTTTCTTCCAAAAATGTATAATCGATTAAATATCGTAATCGAAAGAAGGAACGCCAAATGATTTCCGCTTTCACAAATTCTTGTAAACAACGACGATGATACTTCCCAGTAGCTTCGTATACGTCTAGAATTGCAAAATAGTTTGTCGACGACGAACAGCAACGGGTCGAGCCAAGTCCTAATCACTTGTCGCAAGTAGAAACTATAACCATCGAATAGACGCATCGAGGAATCTAGCGAAAGACTGGCTGGCGGATTTCGACAAATTGTGATATTGAAATCTCGTGAAAGCGAATCGTTGTACAGGAAACGGTTTCTCGCGTTTCTCGCGTTTCTCGCGTTTCCACGTTGCTTTAACACGCGTTGGCGCCCTCTCCCCGGTTTCGTTGCACCATCATTCTCCGCGAAGCTTTCCTCGAACAAAGGCAAAATTGGTTGGGTGTCGAATCGCGTAGCGTCGAGACGGCATGGGATCGTTTCCGAAGATTAGCAGGATCGTTGGCTGATGGCGTTCCTTTGAAAATAAGACGCCCCGTCGTCGTTATTCGGCACACGAAAGAAGTCGGTTTACCGGATTAAACGATGAATCACGCATCAACGAGCACATTTTGCGACCCGACGCGACCAATGAGTAACAACTTGGACGGATCCCTTACGTAATGCGATTTTGTGGCGACGAGTGGGCGACGCGCGTGTACGCTATCGAACCTGACACATCCGAATCCGGATCGGTTCGACTTTTACTCGAAGAAATTTTCGACGACGCCGCGTAGCTCGCCCTCCCCTCTCCATCTCGTGAAAAATACTCGTAAATATCAATTTTTAATCTCAAATCGCATTTGCATCGAGAATTTTTCGGATATTACTTGAAACGAGAGTCCGTTGAAATCGTTCTCTCTTACGAGCCGATTCCCACGTGACCGTGGAAAGCGTCGGTCCTCGTCGATTCGATAAGCTCGTGTCGCTCGGTTGGAGTCGCGCGGTATCTATCGTAAATCCGCAAGCGCGTTTCGATTATATAATTACACCGAACGAAATTAATCCATCGCGGCGCACAGGATTCGTGTCAAGGCGAGAGTAGCTGCCGCGATGCTTTCCCGATGCTCTCGAGGTTCGAAGTGTCGCGATCGAGGAAGCGTCGAGAAAATTGACGCCACGTGCTCTGTATCGGCAATTAACCGATCTCGATGCTCCATCGAACGGTTGAAACCACGATGATCACCGTCTCATTTTCACGATTTCTTACCTTACTTTTCGAGGTCGACAAAGGCGGAACAAAACTATTTAGTTTTGTGTACTACTGGCTCTACTCTTTTCAACTACTCTGCGTTACTCTTTTTAGAAAGAAACAAGTCTACGTATAGGACCGATGTCAACGGTATTTCCCACGTCGTTGCACCGACCACCACCACCACCACCACCACCACGCGTTTCCCTGTGACTCATTTTGTTTTCTCGATAAAGTCGCGACGCGAGGCTAGAAATAGCGTTATGTAAACGCGTAGCGCGTTGTCGCATACGATATTTCGTCGGGCGAATAATCGCACGCGTTCGCGCAACGCGTCGCGCATCGGACCGCCGCGGCGGCGCTACGCTCTCGTTCAATTTCATCGGTCACGTGCGTGTTCAATCATAATTACCGGTCGGAGTGTATCGGCTGGCGGAAAATCGCGCGACCACGAGAGCGCGATTCGCCGATGTTTCGCGAGCGATTCGATTTAGCTTCGACGGGATTTCGACGGGATTTCGACGGACAACGGCGGAGCGATCGAAGCAAAGAGATTCGAGACTCGGTGTGCATCGTCGAGATTCCATCGCTGGAACTAGGTCACAACCTCGATACTGCTCCGATGGTACCCATCCATCCGTCAATCGAAACTCGACCCGTCCTCCCTCTCTCGCGTTGCCGCGATTAAAACTGTCTCTGACACGGTTCTCCTTATTTATTTTGATATTCGTTGGGCGTGGTTCGACGACCGAGGCACCGGTAAGAACAAACGAAGAGAGAACCGCGAGAGTTGACACCCACGCGACCGCGCATCGTTCGTTGCATTCGTCTACTACTATGTATGTATGTATGTATGTAATTGGAATCGGCAAAATTCAACCGATCGGCCAAGTCCGTGTTTCCAATTGGTCGACCTCGATCGGCTGATCGTGGCCCTGACACGATGCGTCGTTCCCGTTGCTCTCTTTGCGAATCGCTTCGATACCGCGGATGCATGCGTCCTTGGTCCCTGGCGCTCTTTAGAATTCACGGTCGCGTCCTCCCGCCGCCTCCCGGCTTTCTGTCCGAGATAAAGGTAAGAAGGAATAGAGCGCGAGCGTGCCTAGTTTGGCAGCGATCCATATACGTGCGACGAACCCGAGAAACCAGCCGAAGACAAGCCGCGGAAAATTTTCGGCGGGACAAACGTCGTGGAAGCGCCAAACACCATATCCTTTTAATCGTTTGCGTTTCTACGTCGAGGCAGACTCGACCCACAAGAGATTTATTAGATATTTGTCGCAACTCTTTGTTTCCGATGTGTCTCCGATATGCGCGACTCGTCGATGGAAACCGCATCCGTAGGACACATTTCGCCGCCAACAATGTCGATTAATGCGCGCTCGTGTTTATATTCTGTGTAACAAAGTCCGCGGGAGCGGCGTAATAATCCCCTGGCGCTTATCGTGCTCGATAAGAAGGAAAGAAACCATGGGGAAGCGAGAAGAAGCTCGTACGTACGATAAACGGAACAAGAGAGGTTCCATATTGTCGTTACACAACTTCGAATCGGCATACCTTTGCGGTATTCTAAAGTTACAAGACCTACTACTACCGTAACACTCTAATCGTAAGAAGCATTCCGTGTAGAGAGAATCTAACGATTTCACCGTGCATTGGTTTAATCGATATCGTTGAACGAAACTTTAATCGTTTCGATGCACAGCGAACGTTTCCTGCAATCGCTGATCGACAGGTGGAAAAAAATGTTCACCTTTCTACTGACGTGAAACGAAAAAAAAAAATGAAACGCTAAGTGTTAGTGTGAAAAGCTCTAGTAGTAGCAACCGATGACAAAATAAGATTGATCGATACACTAGCTAGCCACGATCGAAGGAAAGAAAACAATGGAACCGAATTGTCTGGGAACTCGAAGAATGTCTCGCGCCGAGACACGGTTCTCAAGAGCGCTACCAGTGTGACCATTGTCTTCCAAGTATTTTCAAATCGCGGTATCCCGTTTCTGCAAAGTGATCTATAATTACCGTTCGAGTGCAAGCTGCACTTTATATAGCACGTGCATGCGACGCGGCGCGTTCGATGACAGAAGCGAGTGTGCTGGGAAAATCTCCGCGCGCCGCCGCCGCCGCCACCGCCGCCGCCAGGCTCATCCAACGCAGAAAAACATGTAGTAATACCGATGCGTGGGAAACGCGCGATGTACTTGGAAATCGTAAAGCAATAAATCCTATTAATCGAGATCTCTGTATGAACGCGCAACGTATCGGGCAACAGGTGTTAAAAAATTCTGGACCGATCCCGAACTCTTTCGTACGCGTTCTATCTATCGGAATAGCCTGCCGATAGAATTTCCAATTGTCGCGATACGCTGAGCGAAATCTAAGCGATCAACATTCTACGTTGGCATCTACGTAGCTACGTAGCATTTTTCCTAGCACCGTCCCGAAAAAATAGAAAAATTTCTTACGTAACAAGGCTAAAGAATCGCTTAGGACGTAGTGGGATTAAAAGTGTGCAGAATTAAGTAAAACACGACCAACTAGAATTTATGGAATCGAAACGAATCGACCGCATCGAGTGACGAAGGAAAGTTTAGCTCGTCGCTGCTGTAGAGAAGAAATTAAAGTTACCGTAACCGGCTGAAAGACCAGGTGGACGGCGCAGGTGCAACTTGAGCAAAGAAGAGATCAGGGCTACGAGTTTCGCAGATGGCTCATTCTCGAACTACGCGATTCGTTTTGCTTCTTTAAATTTAGTTTCTGCGTTGCCGAGGCTTACGTAATTTTCGTATTGCAACTGCATCGCGATAGACTGGCTGCCGATAATATGGTTGTACGATGCGTTTTCGGTTCGGTTCGGTTCGGTTCGGTTCGGTTGTTGGGCGACGCGTTCCGTGTCGCGGGAATATCTTTGAACCGTCTCGTATCGCGCAGCCTGATTCATTCTACGGGGAAAATAAGCGCCGAAAGCTCCTTTTATAGACGATGGCATGCCTCACCGTGGGCGATCCGCAACTCAAAAATAATCTCTAGGTGTTGTCAGAAATCGTTGCCACGCGTTCGCGTCGCTTCCAGTCCATAGAAGCGCAGGCGGTGGAAACGGCGATGGTTGTGTAACTTTCGGAAGAATTATATAAATGTATTTCGTTCTAGTTTGGCGAAGATTAACTCGTAAATTGCCGGTTACAATTTCGTGGCTATCGTTACGACCAATAACGTCAAAGGTAAATGCGTTGCTAATTTAGCACGACTCGCTGCGGCATAAATTCCCTCGGATTTCTGTACTCCCTATTTCTGTTCTCGACGCAGTAAGGTACACTGAAATCTTGCTTCACCGGCTAACCACTGACAGACACGCTCGTCTTTTCTCACGGTGGCGGTCTGCGAGATCGCGGACACCGTCGCGCACCGTCTCTCTATCGGATATCGTTGGTAAACGATTACCAAGAACAATGACGCGTAGCCGCGCGATAACGCCGTAAGCCGTGCTTCGTGACTAATCGTCCTTGCCGAGATCGTCCTCGTTATCTTCGTCATCGGAGATTACGTTTTACGACGACGACGACGACGGCTTCACGGCCGGTTCGACCATTCTTTCGTCGCGCGTAACGTTACCCACGCGACGACTCGACTCGAGCAGAGTGCGTGCAACAATTGAAAAATAGCCGCGACGCTATCGTCGTGGAATTTAACCCTCGAACATTGTTCCAATACGCGCGCGCGATCGAGAAAGTGCGTAGAAAGAAAGCGCGAATAGTTGACCGGATTCGGAAGAATCTATAGTAGTCGTTCAACGATTTCGTTTCAACGCAGAAATCGCGTTGCACCGCGATCCCGTTCCCCGGGTGTACTCGCGAACTAGCAACGTCAGACTGGCGTTGGTTCGCCAGAATATAGAAAGCGCGGGTCGGGAACGAAACGGGTCTCGCGTCGTGTGAGAAAGCATAATAAAGTGTACGCACTGCGTCTGCTTGAATTCGTGCTAGATTTTCCGTGACGGATGCGAGTATACGTGGCGCGCACCAGCCAGAGTAAACCGAGTCTTTGTGTTCTCGGTACGCGTAACGTGCCTCGTCCAATGGACTGGCGGCTCGAAACAACCTGGTCTCTCTACATTCTACGCTCCACGCTCCACGCTCCACGCTCCACGCTCCACGCTCCACGCTCCACGCTCTACGCTCTCCCCGAACCTCTTTCTCTCCGTCTCCCGCAGCATTATATAAGAACCGCCTCAGACTGGCCGTGAACTTACCGACGTCGTCGTCTTCGTGTTCGAACGCAGCCGCCACCGTCGCCGTCACCACCTCCCTTGCCTCCTCTTTTACCTCCTCCTTTACCTTCTCCTTTGCCTCGTACCTTTACACGCGAGGAACCCGTCCCGTGCACTTTGCATGCACCAAACAGGGACAAGGAATGCGATCGATTCGGTTATTCTTTCCAGTAGAATCGAGAGAATCGCTTTACCTGCCGTCTACAGCCTCGTCTTATCTTCTCCCTCGGTAACCGGGTCCTACGGACAACGTTCTTTCCACCGCGGCGTGTTGCGCCGCATCTTCGGCTCCATTCGCCGAAAGCCCTTATCGATAACACCGAATTGACGGCAACGTTTTATTGCTTCGGGGCTTTGAACCCCCCGTGTCGATAACCGGGTACACCCTTGGTTGTTACGCTTGAAAAATCTTCGCGGACAAATACGTTTGCGTCCGCGTCTGTCCGGGATGAAATTTACATTTAACCGGAGCGTAGTATGGTAGTATAGCGCATCTTATATTACCGGTCGTTCGCGTTGCCAATTCGCCGTCAAAATATTTTTCAATGGCATTTACTCGGTGATATTTACACTGCTCGCGCCGCAGTTCCCATGAAGAATGTTTCAACAGAGGTTAGCGACTGGTTGCGTTAATATGTATGGAGACAGCGAGAATACAGCTCTACAGAAATAGCGATGCTTCGCAGACGTTTACAAAAGAAGACAGCGGCGAACCGCGTTTATTAAATTATCTTGTCGATCGATGGACAGGTGGCGATGACGAATCAATTTTATAGGGAATCGTTTCTCTCGATTATCTTTGGAACAAGTCGCACGCTGTAGCAAGACACCAGAAATTCAAACGAGCAGCAATCAAGGTCGCTCGATGTTCAAGCGATAGAAAATCGTGAATTACCGAACGTCGTTTCCGAAAAACGCGCGAGCGACGAAACTCGCGCGTAGAAATATTAATGTATATTTCGATGGATCAGAGGTTGCGCAAACTTGTCTGCATCGGAATAACAAATACGTCTGTTTTTTTTTCTCCCTGTCAGAGATGAGTTTTAATCACTCCGGCTTGAGCGGGGTCTGTGGTTGACGACCTCGTTGCAGTCGGTCGACGAGCACAGGCTCCTTTGTCCGGATTCCCAGACGACGAAACGTCTGCTGGACCCGTTTCTATTTTTTAATCCATGACGTTATGCCGTGATTATCGGATGCCTGGACCTCGCGACGCATTACGACCTCGAGGACGGAATTCCTCCGCAATGTCGTACTTTCGTTGGAATTCCGCAAAATTTATCCAAGAATTCGCGAACGGTGTGTCGTGTCAGCTCCTTTCGACCGTTCGCTGTTATATAAGTTCACGCGATCGTATCCAATATGTTTTTAACAACTCTCCGATATCGAAATACACACACACACACATATATACATATATATATAGATAGAACCGATCAGCGGTTTACGACGGTGACAGCGTTTCTCATTATTTATCAAGCAGCTATTCATTTTCAATTAGTTGACAATTTGTGCTTTGTTGTCGAGTCGATAATCGTGTATTCGTAGTGAACGTTTACCTTCTTTACAGCTAATAAAACGATCCGAAGAATCGTCATTATTTCTTCGGTGTTCGTGTAAGCTGTGCCAAATTGATGCATGCGACGGACGAGGATTAAACTAACCATTTCCCTACGGAATAAACAAATTGGATTCGGCATATAAAGTATATAAAGTATCTTCGAACAAACCGTATACTAATTACCGAGGCGGACGACGTTATAAAAACGCGAATCATCGTATAAAGCGAATGACACTACGACTAAAATATCCCTGCTCGCTCTGAACATTTCAATGGAATACCTGGTTTTTTTCTTGCCCAGGTTAAAACTGGCGCATCATCGTTCGCAACGACTTTCTTCTAAACTCATACTTTTGTCTATGACCACCGACAACAATAAATTGTTCTTATTCGGTATCCGTTTTTCTATCTTTGGAATCGATACATGCAAATTAATTCGATCTTCTGCGGTTCGTAACGTTATCCGGATTCGCTGTTTCGTAATGATCTTTATGTAACTACACTTTGTAATCCCTGGCAAGAATTTTAGTAGCTCGAGTGGAGTTTTCTGTTAAACGACCCGCGCGACCATTTCGTTTCGTTTCGTTTCAACGATGCAATCGATGCTTTGTCGATCATGCTTTCGACTGAAAGAAATTTCAACGTTTTTAACAGAAGGAACGCTTTTGTTGGTTCGGCCATCGGTGTAAATAGAAATTAAGTAACATTCGAATGCGACGTTTACTTAGGTGTTTTTGTGAAATCGGAATAGTCGTTCGGTTGCTATAGCTATAAAAGTTTCGTAGTAAAACATGGGGCGACGTAAAGTCGTTCTATTCCGTGGCCTTTCCAAAACCAAATAACGTCAATGTTTGCAATGGTTCGCAGACCTTTGCATAAATAAATTTACATGGTTGCGATCATCAAGAAAGTGGTTCTTTCTCCGTAAACTGTAATCAGAATATCCGCAGTCGTTCTTTATGTAAACGACCGACCGTGCGTTGTCAATGTTCCGCAGCTTGTTTATATCGATGCATCGTACACAATCGCAGCGTTATCCCGGGTCAAGCACGCGAGGAAAGTCTATCGTTTGCGTTAGTATCGTTAATTATTCCGATAACTCTGGCTTTTTTAAGAAAAGCGCGTAGCATGGCTCGATAGAAGTCTATTTTCTTGCATCGATAAGAAAATAAAAATATCTTTTAAATTCTTGAAAATTACTTTTTTTCGGTCGTATCGTCTGTCCAGCTGTAAACAACGCGTACGGTATCAACCGTTAACCAGTTGCGTAGGTTGCGATTATCGCTCGTTTCGATAAAGAGAGCGTAGGTAGATAAAGACAAAGACGACTCGAGAAAATTCCTCGGGGAAACTTGTTATCAGAGATGATTTCGGGGCAGGGAAACGGGATTTCGGACAGCACGTGGCCGATGAAAAGAAGAAGATACCGACCGACGCGCTGCTCCAGCAATAGCCCTCTTGCTGTTGCTAGCGTACCGGTAAACCCGCGCGCGGCTCGAGGTCTCTCCTGGCGAGGCCCCCGAGAGTAATTCCAAGAGTAACACCGTGACTCACCGAGATGAATCGCCAGGTTGTACCTCTCGAGAGCTTGACCCAAGTGTCCCTCTTTCACGAAAGCGTCACCCTCGTGCCTTGCCCTGCTGGCCTCCGCCTCGCGGGGCCACCACTTTTCCACGAGCCTCTGCACGAGCACATTGGTCTCACCCACGACGGCGATCTTTTGTCCGCACGCGCGACAGTTTTTGCCAGGTTCCACGCACGCCTTGCAGCAGGTATGGCCGCAGTTGGTGGTCACCGGCTGGCACAGGGTCCCCTCGCAACACGGACACGCGAACGACGTCTCCACCTTCCTCCTAGAGCCGGCGATCGTCGTGGCGATGCCCGCCACCTCCTCCAGGAGGGCGTTCGCCAAGTGTTTCAGCTTGTCCGCCGGGACTGATCCCACCGCTAAACACCTCGAATAAACACCGATGGACTCCTTGATTCGACCGCACTTGGCCAACGAGTCCCCGTATCCGACCAGCATCTCGAAGCTGGGGCTCTGTTGCTTCAAACTCCGTTCGTACATTTCGACGGCCAGGCTGTAATTACGAGAAGCGAACGCCTCCTTCGCCAGCTCGGTCATCTCTCCCCCTCTAGGAGGGGACCTGCGATGCTATATCCTAGCCCCGAGCACCCGGCGCAACGCGTCGTCGACGGTGTCAACGATGTTCACGCGCGCGCGCCGATCACGGGGTCGGACGCGCGGCAAAATCCCCTCGACGGGTCTAACGAAACGACGCACATTTTCCTTCCTCGGCTGATCGATCTCGGCGACTACACCTTTTCATTCGAGCGGAAACAGAGATTCGGGTCGAGCTCGCCGTCCTCTCTTCTCGGATCTCCGACAAACGAATCACACTTCACTGCATCTCCTCGACGCTATTAATCTGCGATATCAGACACCGCACTGCGCGATAACACTGGTCACGCCAACGATCCGATTCCGTAGCTACGTTTGACAGCTGGCCGACCACGCGGTCGAAGCATCAAAAGGAAACGGCACGCGGACACCGCGCACGGCACGACGGCGCACTCACGACTGCTGGCTTTCTTGTCACCGCTCGCTCGGGCCACTGTCAGAATCGTAAACCAACCGGACAGCCAGCGAGAGGGGTGGTGGTCGCGCGACCGTGGTGGAGGTGGCGGTAGCGACGACGATGGTGGTGGTGGTGGTGGTGGTGGAGGTGATGGTGGTGGTGGTGGTGGTGACGGCGACGTCGGGACGACGAACGGCGTCGGTGCAACCGCGGTGGCAGGCCAACGGCGACGACAGCGCCGTGCGGCGGTTCGTACACCTCCGACTGTTTGCTGCGACTACTTCGAGCGAATATCTCTTGATAACGCGGCGAGGCTTGACTCGGCTCGGCTCGGCTCGGCTCAGCTCAGCTCGAGCCGCGTCGATGCCACGGCTCTACTTTCCGCGTAGGCGTTCGCGAAGGTGTCTGACCACACCCCCGCCGCGAACCGTTAACCAAAGCGTCATCCCGGCACCGTGTAAATCCTGCCTGGATGCTTCATCTTCGACTTCCAGCACAGCCTCCCGAAAACACTCTCTCCCAGAAAATTATCCTCCCGAGCGCGTTACGCCGTTCGATCTCGTTTTCCGTGGAATTTACGAGAGGGCGAAGGCTCGTTAACAACGATGGGTGTCGCAAACGAACGTTTCACCCATCGTGGAATGTTTTCTAAAATGTTTCCGACGCTTCGGATGCAAGGATCGTCATCCTTGCCCGTATCGTAACAAATATCAACAGGCTCCGTCGAGGCGCGTTCCAGTGGTACGGCAGTCGCAGCAGTTATCGAACGGCATCGCGCGTCGTCCTGTTGTCAGCTACTGCCACCACCCGTCGCTCCTCCTCGGTGAAAGCGGCGCGACGGCACCGCCGGGTCGTAGCGGGTCGAAGCGGGTCGAAGCGGGTCGGGTCGAGACGAAGCGGCCTTGAAATCAAAGCGAAGCAACGCCGGAAAGCGTCGCGCGTAAGGTTCCACGGAAATTACGGCAAACGGGTTGGCGCGTGCCAAGCGAGAGCAAAGGTGGGGCGTAGAGAATCGTTTAACCGGGACACTTGTTGTTGCTCTCGTCTTCGTTATCTCTGAACCGTGGTCGGCCAGTCCGAGTGTTCCCGGCGGACGGTCGATGCTGCGAGCCGCTGCTCCTTTTCCGTGAATCACGGCGCGGAACGCACACCGGTGTTGGCCGCCGAATGGAAACTCGCGGATCGAGCGTCGAGATGCGCGCGACCTTAACGCGGGGAGCTTACATAAAGAGTGTCGCGCGTCGGTGCACGAAACGTGGCGGGAGCGAACGGAGTTTCGATTGGATCAATTATTCCACGGGCGAGCCTCGGCTCTCCGGGCTCTAGGAATCTTACTGAGCATGAGCAGTAACGTTGCTCGGTCTACACCGTGGCATTCGGCTTTACCCGGCTGCTAGACGGGCCTGCGTGCGCTGCTCCCCGCGGCGCGCGGTGCGCGTTGCGTTCCTCCCGTGCGCGCGAGCCGGTGCATGCGCTCGAAACGCGCTCCCCGCGCGCCGTTCCCGTTCGACCCGCGTAACGCAGTCGATGCACTCTCGCGTGCGCACGCCTCGACGCGTACCGCAAGTCGTTGGCGGGTATCCGCTCTTTCTCGCTTACCTATCCCCTTGTCCAGAAACAAACGGATTGTCTGGGTCACGTGATCAAACATTCCCGAACCCTTTGTTACCCGATTGGAGTAGAATTCGGTTTGCAAGACGCGACAGAGAAAAAGAGGCAGATACTGTAACGCAACGCGTAGCATTCGACGCCCTCTCGAATAAGAATCGGCAGTCGCGTCCGATCGTGGTTCTACTTTTTCCAAGTGTCTTCCGAGTAAGAGTTGAGCCGTTGAAAATTGCTGCAGAAACGAGGCTACCTAAGAGATTCTAATGCGAAAATACATTTTCCGACGACGCGTGTCTCTTGTAATAACGCTGTAGAAAGTGATAAAGTAATTAATCATCCAATAAATAGGTAGGCGTGCGTCGACGTATCATCTTCCATGGCGACAAGAAAAACGTTGATCGCTCGGGTGTATTACACCGAGATTGCATCAAGGTATGCGGCTTAAGGTACGCGGCTTAAGGTACGCGTGGGTGGAACAACTTGTAATTGTTGCGCATACCGAATATCTCCATATGCAAAACTGTATCCCACCGATTATTCGATCGATCGATAAGCAGGATATTGATCGGTAAATGCAACCAATTCCAGATCCAATACGGCTACATTGATTTCAGCATTAATAACGCGAATCAACGCGTGAAACGAAGAGTGCGCGATTAAGAAGCAATTGGAACGCTTGTCGTAGAACAACCCTATTCTGGCGGAATTGTGGCCGATGAACTTTTTCGTTCAACTCGCGCCGCACGAGCGAAGAGGGCTCTAACCTTCCGCCGCTGGTCGTAACTTACGAGCGTAATTCCGTCCAATGAATCCTAGACTCTCGCATTACCCGCGTTTCGTACGCTCGTAGACCGCTGCACCGAGCGTCGCAAGAACGAACAAACCCTGAATTTTCTGCAGCAGAAATTCGTCATCGTGCCTCGCTGACCTTAATTGACTTTATTTCTTCGCGTTGTAGTTACGCCACCGGCCGCTTCTCTCCCGTGATCACAGATTGATCTAGATCCGCGTGATTAAAAAGCGACGATGCATCGGAAATCTTTTTAAACACGCGCGTTCTTCTGTCGCGTTGATTATTAGCAAACGACATTGGCGCGATCCGGTTGCTACAAGACCGGAATCTAGACTCGCGCGAGTCGTTGCTTCACGTTGTTCCTCGGAACAGCAAAGTTTTCCTGTTCGGCTTTCTCGAAAGCCCGAGGCAGAAATTTGAAAACGGAACGCGCTCGTTCCTCCGCCTTGCGCGCTCATTTATCTGGAAGCTTACGTAAGGTATTTGTGCCATACAAAGAGTCACCTTTACTGATCGCAAAACAAATTGTTAATCATCGAAATACGGCGTATCTCGAGGTTACGTAAATGGTTTACGCACGACAGACACCCGCACACGTACGGCCGTCCGGCGCGGCGTGCTCGCTTCTTTCGCGGACGATTCGAGGAGGACGACGAATTCTATCGGAGAGGCGGCAGCTTCTCCAACAATTTTATTTTTTGGATTCCCATGAATTCGGATTAGAAGCAAGAGCTACTTTCGTATAGAATCGAGCCGAACGAGGGGTTAATTAATAGCCACGGCGCATGCTCGATCAGCCTGGAATTTCATCTTTTTCTCCAAGACCCTCTGACATAATCGCGCGAACCGCAACTTGGTCCATCTGATTTCGTAATTGCTGCGCTTACGTATGTACTCGCGGGAGATCCGATCGTCGAGGAACTAGATTCTCCAATGTTTCACGAGGCATGGCGGCTCGAGAGAGCTGTCTCCGCGAAGCAGGGACTTTCGGGACGAGGTTGCAACACTTTGGCAAAAATGCGGCCAGCAGTCACCTCGCTGCCGGAGAACTATGTTTGGAGGTGTTACGTAAAGCCCCGTCCGCTAACCGATCCATCACCAACGGACCTTATTAGATCAACTATGGACAGCCATCCGTTATAAAATCATTGCTAACCGGCTACGATGCTCCGCTACTGGAATTATCAGCAGCCTCTGGTATCTGCTGAAACGTTGTTACCACGTACCCACCGGCGATCTCGCGCGATCTTTGTACCCACGATTACTTCTGAAACTTTTCAACAGGTATAATCATGTCCAATTCTCCTATTCGACAACTATCAATAGCTTGGCGACCATCTTTTCTCCAAGATCCGAGAAATTCGTTGTAAATTGCTTCGTCTTGTTTTAATTTCGCAGATATTTCTTCGAGCTTGAGGGAGCGACGCAGGCGCGCGCGCGCGCATTTCGAAACGAAACCAACTAAATAAATAATTAACGATTGCACAATATTCTGTACTTTTGAAACGAACCGCCACTGCTGTAAATAGTGAAGCGGATCGGTCGCATCGATTCGATCGGCGGGGATAAGACGCGTTCGCGATTAAAAATAAAAACGGTCGCTCGATAAACACGGATACCCTTTATGTAATGAACGAGCGTGAATTAAACGGAGCGGCAACGAGCTTTAGGCTGTGACTGTTAGGATGCAACGCGACGGTTCGCGTTTTCAGGCGTAATTGAGCCGAGTCGACGACGCCACAAAGTTTTATTCTCGGCGTGGTAAACAATTCGTTTTGTTAGGAGGACCGATCGCTCTGGTCGTGGCTCGTGGAATCAGCATGCGGCTTATGTAATGTTTCAGATAGAATTTACACCTTACATAATTGCGTCGCTCCCGATAGAAGACCGCGATATTGACCGACGACGATGGGGACTGTGTCGAATTAAAAGACTCGATCGCGCGCGGAGAAACCTTTGCGCTCTTCCTTACCGATTTTCGTACGTACCGCCGCAAATTTGTCTAGCTTACGTTCCATTTTCGTACCACTGCTACGAGTAACGACTAACGAATCTATCTAGTGGATTTCGTACGATTAATGGCAACTTGAATTAAACGCGATCGAGGTAAATGCGACAGCAGATTACGAGGAAAATCCTCGCGAGTCACGACTTCCAAAAATTTACGTTCGAGAAAAGGTGAAACGGATTCCGCGATTTCAGGCCAAAATCGAATGTAGCTCTCGTTTGCCAAGTAATTCATTATCAAGGATGCAAAGTCTGTTTACGAAACAGCCTAATGTTTCAGCCTTGTCTAATTATAAGCTGCGCTCGGATGATATTTCTGTAGGAAGGCGCGCGCGCCTGCTACCCAACGATTCCAATTAACCCTACATTAAATATACCAAATCGTTCCGCGAGTGGAAGATCATTGTTGATAGCATGTAACTTCTTTCGATCCTGCTGCAAACAATTACGCGCATTTATGTAACTCGACTATCTGGAGCGAGAATAGCTCGCGAGTTGTAAGTTACATGGTTCGCGAGCAACGGATCGCGCGCTTTAATTGAACTCTTTACGCTGTTACATACGGTACAGATTATCGCGCAGTCGAATAGTCAGATATACGCATCGATGACTATGCTGCGAATAATCACTTATATAAAGGACTCGGTTTTTGTCGACGCGTGTTCGCTATCCTGCGTTGAATCGATGCGTCGGTGGTTGCGCTGCTCGACGAGTCGTAGCCGTTGCGATTGCCGTTTGCGCGATGACCGAAAGAACATCCGGTCGATTTAACGAAATCAGCTGACTCGTGTCAAAATGAAAAAGGTGACACCTTGTATGTACAGCTTGCTTCGTTAGTACGAAATAACGCCACGAGTAGAGAAATTCTGGGAAACTGTATTGAAACTGGCAACTCGATCTTTCTACGCTACTCTGTTCCATTGTATTGTATTTGCGATCGTATAAAAGATTATACATATAGAATTACGCGTTGCTTTATAAGATTCCATTTGCTTTCGCACGAGTTCGAACGATTCTACTACCAGATTCGATATGTCCAAAGGAGGCGTGGCAGTTACGATGATTCCACGTTATATCGGATAACGAACGATAGATATCCTGTGCAACAGCAAATAGAAAGTACGAATCGATAAAAGCTACGGAGATACCGTGTCTGGCATCCGTGCTCGAGCACCATTGTTGACGCTCCTGCCAAGTAGAAACGGTAGGCGATGGACGGACAATGGATCAAGCACGCAAAAGATATTTTTCGACCCCCCTGTTGGTTGCGGGCGAGTCAGCGGCTTGTCTTCGCCACCTGCCCAACGTTCAGACTGCACCTCTTTTCCCCGAGTTTCCTATCGTAATCGAACGACGCGATCCAATGTCAACACAGCTTCGACCGAATCGGAATCAATGTTCCGATCCAAAAAGATAACGATTTCCCGGGAGCCGAGCATGGTTCGCGCAGTCGCCGATATATCGAGGCTGGCGGTAGAGATCGTTTGGCAGCGAACCGGCCTGCGTGCGCATACCTCGAATTCCTCTCGGGCTTGGCGATAAATGTTGTAAAATTCGCGCTTCCTTCGGCCAGGGTTAAACACGTGTTAGCGTCGCACGCCGATCGCCGTTTTCCTGGCTGACGACCACGTGCTTCTCCGCGCTCTACGCTGGCCCGAACTTTACATAACGACGCTAGACCGCACGCGTGCGCCTCACGCACGTGAGTAAGCCACGTATTATACATACGTGGACGAGGCTGTGCTCGCCTGTGTATTTTCGCCTGTGTGCAGATACTATGTACGTCGCGTCGCGACGCGTCGGCTAGAAGTCGCCGCCGTTCGTCGGTATGGGTCTCCGTGCTCGGGAATCAGAGCACGGTTTATGTAACCGGAGATTGTGTTAAACGGAATTCTCTTTCTTCGTCTTCGCTTCTTCCGCAGCGTGCAGCCGTGGTTTTCGTCGCGAACCGTCCGAAATCTCAGAATTCTGATATCGTTCGCACCAGGCATTACACCACAGTCGGTCAAACGACCCTTATTGGGCCAAAGTGAGACAAACTTGTGTCAAACTCGTACAATGTTTCATAGAAACCAGATAAAGCGGTGATCTTTTTACGCTCTCGTCGTAATAAGGAAATAACGTTGATGTTACGCGGGGTGCTGTCTCCTATCTGTGCGAGGATAAGACAGATTGATATTTTTAGTGCATTTTCTCCAAGTCTGTACCCTTGGAAACACGTTACACAGATAGTCCGAACTATAAAGGAACCTTGTTATCTTTGTTTCGCGAGAATGGACCCGCGTCTCGTCGATTCCGATGAGACGAGTCTTTGAAATCGATTGTCCCACAGTGTATGTCGCATTTCGCGGTGTATGTATTCCGTTCGGGCGATCGTTGCGCGACCGTTTCTTGTCCTTCGGTATTTTTCATTCGATTACGATAACGAGAAGATAGGTATTTATTTTTACGCGCAATTTATCGGGCCTTGATTAGCGCGGACAGAAGAAACAACTAGTGTCCTGCGGAGGAGACGTATCGTAAATAAAACCGCTGTGGATATGTGATCCATAACGTATCGTGCGATCGCATATTTTTGGGATTGGCTAAAAATAGAGAGTATGAAACGCGGCTTGGAAACCGTTGCAGTGGATCACAATAGCGCTATTCCAATTATATGATAACTACCTGTGCATCGTGATTATTCCTCGATGATGCAACCGGTGGAATATATAGCGATCAAATTCTCTCTAGCTTATCGTCGGGTCGAACGAAAAATATATAATTTGCTTGCTCGTTTCACTAATACATGTAGTTACTTCGCATTTCTAATTGTCGGACGCGAGTTGCAAGGATAGTTTCGCCTTTCTTTCTATTTAGTTCTATAGGAGTCTCTTGTCCAATCTTTCGGCACCATTTTCCGGAGTGGAAGAAAAGTAGCCGCACACCGGCAGCTAAATACTTTTCGGCAATAAATACTTTACGTTAATTATAGTCGTATCGTAAACATTGTTGTCGGTACTTAAACGGTGATTCCGCTTATCGCGCGGCATTTATCAATGGCTTTAATGACTCGCGTTGAATCGCGCTATCTACACGACATTGTAACTCTTGTGTACTTTGCTTTGATTTTGCTGCATTTCTCGAGATAATCTAATTAATAGTCTCGAAACAACGGCGGCGACTGCGTTACGATTTTCGGTGCCAAGACGTTGCACGTTATTCTCTAGATTTCAACAAATACCTGACCGGACGCCGCTTATAACCCCAAAAGACCGGTCGCGAATTTCTCGAGCGCGTTGCTCCATATGTTAAACAGTTTATTTATGTAATACCATAGATCGAGAGCGTTACGTAATTACCGTTACATAACATGTTTTCCAAAAGCGAAGAAAGAAACTTAGACCAAAGTGATTTCATCGAGACGACGCCGGGACGCGTCCCTTCGATCTTCGCTTCGATCTTCGCTTCTTTCGCGGCGCTTTCTTACTGGAAGCTTGGATTCCTTGAAGAACGATCGCGTTTATCCGTTATATCCGCAGTTATCCAGACGTCTCTCCACGTCGCGACCTACCACGTTCAAGTCTGCTTCGAACAATCGAGCGCAACTATATTTATATTATCCGTGTTCGAGACGTTTTCAATTCTCGTATTCCACGCGGACACGAGCATTTCATTTCTACCGCGTAAATTAATCGCGAATTCAAGAGAATAGATTCGAACTGCACGTTCGCGCAGCAATTTCCGTCATTGTTGTCTGCGCTCTGTCTGGCACTGGCAAAACAGTAGTCTTCGGCTGTTTGTCTTGTTATCGATAATGAAGTCATAACGACGCTGATACATCGCGCGGTGATCCTGATAACGATAATTATATGTCAGCTGCAGCACGACAAAACATGAACCGCTCGATCGTATTATCTGCTCGAGGAATCCTCTTTTTCCAAATACACGAATACGATATTCGACCTACTGGTTACTGGCTCGCGATAACTATAATAAAAAAAACTAGAGGCTCGTTTGCAAATTCCAATAAGCTCCAATTTTTATCGAGAAGAAGAAGAAGAAGAAGAAGAATCTATTATGTAAGCCGTTGTAACAGCAAATCCGATCGCGGTAAACGGATTCTCCAGATATCATGGTAACATCTAGCATTACATGCAACTACATGGTCGAACGACCAAGAAAATACGCAAGCTTGTGCAACTTGGTTGCAGTACTTTGAAAAACTAGTTCGGGTCGCCGTTTGAATTCTCTTACTTTACTTACACAACCGTCGATACTTTAATCGCGACTGTTAGGTAATCGACGTTTAATCTTTGAACATGTTGCACGATGTACAAACCAAATAGATCGAGTCACGAACACACGAATTCGTTTGGGTCTCTCGGTTGACGAAGTATGTACACCGTGAAAATTCGACATTTATCAAATTCTAATTCTCCGATAGTCGGAACAAATCGTTAGCTGTTTATATTGGGACCAACTCCTCCAAAGTGGGATCATTATTATTTCAAGGAAAACACGTCGTTGTTGTAAGAAGAAAATTTTGTCAGGACGTCGAGGTCGCTCGTACATAGCTCCCGTAGATATTAATAACCTTCGCGCAACAAATAACTTTGTTTCTATCGCAGTTGTTTCTGCGTTCCAGCTTATTTATCCTTGATACTCGAGGACACAGGAAGGTCGTGATATCATAAAGCCGTGAGATTCGTTCTGGACCTTGGCTATTACGCGCCATAGTAATAAAAATGAACGGCTGTATTTAAAAGCGCGTCGATCACTCCGAAATATCGAAACGTATATCCTTGAAAGAATTTATCGCCTGAACACAGTATTCGGCCTTTTCAACCCTAATTCACGTTTTGTCAATCTCTTTAGGGAAAGACCAGACGCAACGGACTCGTCAACAGACTCGACAGACTCAACTGTCTGTGTAAACGTCTAAATGGACTTGCGCAAGATATTTGATCGCTCGTCGTCCATCCCGATTACGTAAACGGTAAATTGTATCCCTAACGATTATGAAATCACGGTTACATTACATTATATTCAAAAGTTTTCGGAGGAGTAACGCGCAAATTAGTTTTTGTACCATATGCGCAACGGGCAACGGTAATACTGAAACTATAAACTATTATGTAATTTCCTTTCGAATGTACTCTTGAAATCGTATGAAAAGCCTACGCCCTACCATTCGAAAATTCTTTCATCCGAACTGTTGTATCCGTCCATTGTTTCGGATACCGTAGTCTCCACCGTATTTGAACACTTCCCGGCCTCTCCAACGAATTCCAGCAAACCAAGTTGAAATGGACACACGCGAAATGGCGAAATCAATTTGTTCCCGGTACGAACGCGATTAACCTTTAGTACTACAATGCCCTCTGAAACGAATCAGCCAGCTAGAGAGTTGGTATTCTTTCATCCGACTCGATTTTCGAGATCAAATATTTAGGCTATATTAGCTAATATAATGTATGTTGTCGGATCGAGGAGTCAGCGCCACCTGTTCTTTGAAATACGGTAGAATATCAGCGACACGATGTGGCATCGTACCGCGACGGTGTCTAAAGGCTGAGGAAACACCCTGTATCGCTGTATTAGAACTGGTGGGTGATTCATTCGGTTTCGTTGAGGTGGCAAATTCAGCGATCCAGCGTACACGTATCGGGAGGTCGATCTAAAAGTAGATTTACGGAGAAAGGAAACGGGACCGGACGGGAACAGATATCGTTGGTACTGTACGTGTGTAGAACACGTTTGCGATGAAAAGGAACGAGCAGCGCTCGTCTTACCGGAAACGAGACATCACGGTCTAATAAAATACAATGTCCCCGGGCCGCGAGAGTCGCGCTCCGGACAATGGCCAGAAGTATGCAAGGCGACATTTTAATTAAGGCAAAAGTGCTCTCTGCAGGCTTTGCTACGTTGGGCATCGTGTACGTGCATGCACAAGCGTGCGCAAAGTTTTCGTAAAGTAACACAAGTATTCGCGTTTCGTTTCACGATTACATTTGCTAATTTCGTCAATCTATGAAAACCATAGTGGTCTTAAAGTTTTGTCCGCCACTGCGTAACCAGTTTTGCGCCATACGGTGTACCGCTCTACATGTAGCCTCCGTGTTGTAACCGTAGAATTGCTCTCGAAAAGGTAGATCTTATTGTGGGAATCGGATCAATTTATGTAACGGCTAGATATTGCTTCGAGATAAGCGTCTATACGCGTCGACCGGTTGTGGAATACGCTCTCGCTGGCTGATAGGTTATTGTTCAAGTGATTCGAGAAACAATAGGAATTATAATTTTTGTAGATCGTGTACTGTGACGAATCGAACGATCGATTATGACGCGATATTATTATATGTATGAACGCGCGACCAGGGCCGTACGCGTGGAAAACAAACGATTCGAGGAAACCATTTCACGATCACCGAAACGTTATTTATTCAAACGAACGAAACGTATCGCGATGGACTTTTTCCACTAGACTCTCCAAGTTTTAACGTCACCGACGAAACGTTTTGTATCGAGTTTTCGGACGCTATGAAACTCGTATTGAATTTCTATCGGCAATCGATGCGCTTTCTCTCGTTGTTCCGATTTTGTGGATTCCTCGACCGGTTTCCTTCGTAATTGTACGGATAGAAAATTGCTCTACGAGCATAGACCGAGAACGAACAAACGAAACGAATGAACTCGCGCTAAATTGGATCGTATTACGTAAGCTTGAGCGATTAAAGAATCACAGGATAAATCCTTGCCTCGACTTTGCGAGTTTCAATTACGTATTTCACTCTAAATGTATCGCTGCGATACGTATACAACAATATATGTATTTAGTCCAATTCTAACGCGCTTTTATTCGCGAAAACCTGCTGGACTCGTACAGTGTTCGATCTAATATGAAACGGTGAAAATAAAATGACGCGCTATTTAAAATCATATTTCGAACAACGTTATATCGAAAGCAATTCTAAAATAAAATAACACGTTGTTTCGTTAGCTGACGTCCCAACGTCGGATCACCCTGCAACGTCAGCGATCGCACGGCATAAACGTTCTAAATGCGCCGCCTTTTTCTCCATCGAGATTACTTCATCGTATTCTTGCCAGTGCCGGCGCTCGGTTTTCTTGTTGCATTACGTAGCTGCTGGATACCACGGCGGCAGTCTTCCAAACGCAAAGTGTCGCAACTAACTCTTTTACCGGCTCTGCATGGCGGGGGAATTAATTTCTTAAGAGGTTCGAAGTTGTCTGTTTCGCGAGGCACATCGTTTGCGGATGGCCGTTGGGCGAATTATTCTACGAACGTACAGAATTCGGACGCTTACGTAAGGGCAGATATTTTCAGATTATAGTACTCGAACCCATATCAATCGGAACATTTGGTCTGTTCTATAAATACAGGCTCCAGAACATTGTGCGATCGAAACTGCCGCGTATTTTTGTATCGCGACCGGATTCCCCCCATTGGACACTGGGAGAACGTTTAATGATCTTCTTTCGAAGCAACAGAACTGCTTTTTTAACTGCCTTCTCAACAGAATTACCAAATTGTAACGGATTAGCATAAGAATGAGTCTTCGAATCGGAGTAGATAATTCCGCGGAGCATGTTAGGAACAACTCGTTCTCGTGTACGGCGTGCTCTGTTCTTCTGTTAGCGATAAATTGATTTCTCGTGGATTCGAGAGTAGGTCGATTCTCGGAACCAAGATCGCCAACGTTTTCACAGGGACGGTTTGTAAATACAGCCGCGTCGAAAAAAAGAACGTCGAAGAGGTGCAAGCGCGACTCATCTCGCAGGCTGCACCGCAAGTGCAGCCTGGTGGTTCGATTGTGCGGCTCTGACCTTGTCTGGGTGTTCACCCCACGCTGCTGGTTCATTCGTTCTTTCGTTCGTGCGTGCGTTCGTTCGTTCGTTCGTTCGTTCGTTCGTTCGTGCGTTCGTTCGTTCGTTCGGCGCTGGCCACGTCGACTTTGGGGCCGAGGCAGAGCCGGCTCCGCTTATGTAATTCGAACCGGGTCACGGCCAGACACACTCGAAAAACCCGCCTTTCGCCGCCGACATTTGAATCGACCGCATTGCAGAACGCTCGATAGAAGCAATTCGCGTAAAAACTTTTGCGACGAATGTTCTGTTCGGTCCAGTCCGTCGGTCTGATCCAAATCAACTAATCGGCTTTCTTTTTCGTTCATTTATACGATATCAACGATCGCAAGGTATATATGTAGTTCTGCCACAACGTGTGCATGCCAAAGCCTGCCTCCGTTTCATGATTCTACAATGTGGCACGGTGACGTTCAACCAAGAACGAAACGTTACGTTGCTTCAGTTTAGCCGCATTGCAGAATCCTTAACAGAAGCAACGTCAGTCTGCGGAATATTTGGCAAGATCGTTCCAGTTAAAAATTACTAACTCATTGTCCGCGATACGAGTATCGATCCCGAGATATCTCGAAGGATCACAGTCGTGATACGTAAAATAGTATGCTGATGAAAGGAGAATATCATCTGCAAGCGCTGCAACGTTTTCTGCTGCTTGGAAATATTGTTAATTATCGTATAACGCGTAACAAAAACGATGCTTCGGTGAAATCGACAAACGGACCATCCACGTATAAGAGAAAATTGATCGCGGATCAGCGGAGACCCGATGTTCCAGCTGCAACGGCTTCGAACAACCAGTCGTTCCGGCAGTGAAAGAAAAAAATGTATGGCCACAGGGTGGAAGCTGTTGCGCCCGGTGCAGCAGGAACGAGACCACTTTTAAGAATGGTCGATCGTAAATAGTTGAATTTACGAGGAACGCGTAATTTATGTAATTCGGGTCCGGGGTAGAGGTAAAATTAGACAACCCTTGCGCGCGTGCCCCGTTCCGGTGTGTATTTACAACGCGTCGGTCGCTGCGCGAGACAGAACAATACGTAACGATTTTATGGCTATTCTTCGACTAGTCCAAAGCCAAAGCGACGCTCCACTGAAATAAAGGGAAGGCTCTCGCCTCCAAATAGAATTAACTGCAATTATTCTACGGGACTAACTCGGGTATTCGATCGGCCCGGTTGCTGCTATTGTTAGACGCGCGAATTGATTTTCTTGCAGCTCGGCAAGATACATTTCTTCGATTCGATTTCTTCCTTGGCAAGACTTGAGAAGGGGGGAGCCTCGAACGAACCGTCAATTCTTACGTACTCGTGCGTATTCTATGACGAGAATATATGGAAATAGTTCTTAAGAAATGTCATTTAAATCGTAGGAACTATTTTGAACGGCGAAAACTCGAAAAGTTCGCCAACGGCGAAGACCGAGCACCGATCCGCGCGAAGCGTACCTTTCCGTTGCACGTTACTTTCGCAATGGAGAAGACTTTAGCGGCGAAACAATGGGGGACGATCCTCGACTCGATATTTTCAGGATAACTATCGTGGGCAGGTCGATGGCTGGGCCTGTTGCGGTGCTGCGAAACGCTGAACCCCGCATTTCATAATGGTCCCGATGGTTCCAGTATCTAACGCGCGCGTAACCTTTCGTACGAGTTTCTATTGTCGACCGTTTCAGGCGCGGACGATGACGAAATATCGGCGTGCATTATGCTGGCTCACCTGTGGTTAACCGCGAGTAGGTGCCGCGCGAACCGAGCCGACCCCGTAGACGAACCTCGCGATCGGCATTACGAAATGCAGCAGGATGCGCTCCCGTGAAAGTCGGGGAGTGCAGCCTTCCTCCTGTTTCATCTCCGCGCCGCGAATAACGTGCACAAGATGTTTCTTGACACGCTCGTGATCTGGGCGATTCCTCGACCAGACCATGAAAGTATATGCAAATGCATATTTCCGAAAAATCATTCAAACAAATTACACCCTAATTGAAATATGTTTCATCGTTAAAGGATATGTCATGCGCGTGTACATAATTTATTTAAGGAAGATTTTTCTTAGTACTCTTACGTTCATTGTTAACAACGTGTAACGTCCGAGCTAGCAGGGTTCGTTAAAATTTGACAAACTTTCACCAATTCGAGGATCGGTTCTTGCGGTTCGACTTACGAAACCAAAGATAATCGTGCGAGATAAAACTTAGCCGCGCGAAATCGCGTGACATTTGTCGGTTTCGGTTGCGCATTACGCGCTCGCGAGGGAAATTTAGTTGAGCGCGGTTGGAATCGCCAGCTTGATCAACGACGGCGTTTAATTACGCTTGCGACGGTCGCTGTATTTTGACGAAAGGTAACGCACCTATCATCTTCACGAAACGATCAAATTCAATATTAATATTAATCCGAGGCTGTTACGCGCGCATTGTCCACACGATTTTAGAGCTGTTTCCAACTATCTCGACTTACATCACTCCGTCGCTGTTAAGTATCAGTGGATCACTTTCCATCCACTGATCAACGGATGGCCTCATTTGGCTAACAACTTTATGAGTGAAACCGTTGCACGGTAGTCTGGGAAGCGATAATTTATCGTCAAATTCGTTAATCGAAGATAAACGAACTAAAAAAAATACAACACTCAACATTGCGTCGTATTCTGTAAATAATTTTAACAAACAAGAGTCGGAGAATATACAGCAAGTACACAGAAAAGCGTACGTAAAGGGCATCGACCGAACACAGCGTAGGGTAGTAGGCCGTCAGTCTTGGCCTACTACCCTGCCGTGACCTACCCTGTCCCACCGCTCATCGGACAGTTTTTCAATGCGTTGGTTCCAAGTTCCACCGTGCTTTCGTCATGGACATTGCGCGATCGAGTCTGTTCGCGCGCGATGTCGTGAACTAAAAGTTGCGGCATGGATTCTGCAACGCCAACCGGAGCCACGTGCGCATGCCTACACGAGTCTGTGAGCCCGTACGTTTACCAACCGCGAGCTCCCCGTATTACTATTATAGGATCTATACTTGGTACCAATTAATCAGCCGTCGGACGTATCCGCTTCAGCGGAGTTCATTTTTAACGAGCCCTCTCGGGAGGAATGTCGCCTCCTGCCTCCCTCCATCGTTGGATTCTGGAGGCTCGAAGCTCGCGAGGACTCTAATCCATCGTTTGCTATCGCTTCGCCAACACGCATTCGTTGGTTTACATACTTTCCTCCACCCAATGATCAATTTTCTGGGTCGGACATAACCGCGCTTCCATGGGATCCGTAGATTTTTGCTGGTCTCTCATCTTACTCGGATTTCATTCTATCCGTGCGCGAATAACGAACCCGATCCATTGTTCTTCCAAATGTCCGTTATCCATTGTTCCAACTCGTTGAAAACACGTGAACGTCCACACATTTTAAGAACACGGTACGAGTAATGCGGCAGCTGGAATTATTACGTAAAACGGCCTATTTCAGTTTCATCCCTTCGCCCCTCTCCCCCTTCTCCCGCTGCCGAATACATATCGCGAATTGCTCGATCCGAGTATGCTAAAAAGCGAACTTAGATTCGTAATGTTACACTTTAACGTTACACTTTAGCAACGATTTCCGCGGCTTCGGAAACTTTGCAACCACGACGGAGCCTCGTTGTGCAACCCAATCTTCCAGGACGATGCTCTCGCGCTGTCTTATCCTTGACGCCGCTATGGAATGGCGAGAAGAACCATCGTTCTCCATCGATCGCATCCGATTCTTTACTTTATCGTCGTTGACACATTTCTTCCAACACAACGCAAAGCCCGCGTAGCTCGCGTAGTTTACGGCACTCGTTGTTAGGGTGGGGATTAATAACGCTTCGCGCCTCTCTTTCCTTTTGATTTACAACGCTTTCATTGTGCGAGTACAATGTAATTAATACAATGCGTTACTCGGCTCGGCGAGGTGTGTGTCTGTGTGTGTGTGTGTGTGTGTGAATGGACTCCGTTGACATTTCATGCGAATTGATATTTATAGGCAGTTTATCATCCTAATGGATACATTTACAGCATAGACTGATTTTCTTGAAATCGAACGAAAAGAGGAGTAACAACACTGTGGGGTTTTTTATTCGAAATAAAAATGTTTTGCATCGACTCCCTAAGGAGTTGCGGTAATGCGTGATGCAGCGGTAAGAAGATACCACAAGAAGAGAAAAGTAATTGATAACGGAGGAAATTTCGCTCGGCTCGCATAAATTAAAAGGAAATTCGACGGAGCGGATAGAAATTATTCTCTTCTCCTCTTCCGTTCTGTTCCGTCGAAAGAGAAGCGTACCTGCCGTAATTCGTCGGACCTTCTTGGAATTTAAGCGACGCCGAACGAAAAATCAAACGCTGTGTTATGGGTGGCGGACGAGGTACCGATATTCGAGTCACGTCATTTCATTTCACGCTCGATCCAACGAATTCGTAACGAGGGACGCTGTAACGCCTTGTTACAGAACTACCGCTCACGTAACAATCAGCACGTTGAGTAACTCGTTCCTTCGAGTTAGATGTTACGAGGTGAGCTTTACATTGGTGCCCACGGGCATAAGAGCAATACGTAACCTGCTTTACGACCGTTATCGTCTTAAAAAAAAACACAAAGGAGCAGGAGAAACAGGGGGAGCCGGAGGAGAGACGAGGAGAGGGAGAAAGAGATAGAGAAAGGGAAAGAGAGGGAAAGAGAGAAAGAGAATTTCGACGACATTACAGCGGAAACATTAGAACCATTTTGTCGGCTCGCGCACCCGGCGATTCCTCGAAGTTACATAATCCTGGTAATTCGGTAATAACTTTGTCTCCAAACTTGGATCTAACACAGTTCTATAACAAGAAAAGAACGGTCAACCTTGACTCCGTGTCAATATTTTTGTAAGAAATTACAGCGAACCCTTCGACGATGCTTTTCGTTCGATAGAGAATCTTTCGCGCTAGAATATGCAAGCGAGTGCGAAATCATAGTGTCGTAGCGCGGCCGCGTACGATTCGATCGTACTATTGTAAGCTTAAAAATGTCGCTCGACGCAACAATGACCACGATTTTTAAAAGCTGCAGTTGGCTTCGCATTTCGCGACGCTGCGTTGCTACGAAATATTTGCAACCGCATTGCGTAAGATCGCATAGATATAGGCTATTGCGTAACGACCATTAATGCATTTAACGGCTCTTACGCTGTGCAGTATATTGGGTGGTTTTGAGCTTGAACGTTGCAATGCTCGATATACATAGGGGACCGTGTTAGAAAACCTGATCGTAAATCGTGCGTTTACTTTTCTGGCTTACCAACGATATTCTCGCGTTGACCGGAGCAATCGAATCGGGCCAATTTCGTCATCGGAAAAACCAATACGACAGAACGTTAATTATACGAACATCCGGCAACGATTCGGTTCTTTTATTCTATAAGTTATAGTATATACAGACTATTCACGGGAACGTGTCTAATGCAACTGCGCGCGATTCGCGGTGAATTCTGAATCGGGTCAATACCGGTCGTCCGCTATCGTCATTAAGAGACACTGCTAATAAGAATGCCATTGTATCCTCGTGTTCGGCGTTCGCACGCGAGACGTCGCATTTTATCATCGATTCGTTAAATGACATTTCGTTTCCCAATTATTGTCTCGTTGCGTCCAATTACCGTCGTCGATCAAATTCACGATCCCAACGTTTCAGCAGCGTACGAGGAAAGAAGAACGATCAACGTTGGATAGGCGTCCTTCTCGAAACCATTCGGCTCTGCGCGAACCGTTCCTCGCTAAAGATAACCGTTTTTATGCAAACGCGCCGTTGGAATCGTCTTTTTCTTTACTTTCAAATGCGTATCGCGATTCCTTGCACAATCGATTCGCATAACGAAGAAAACGAGACGTTGAACTTTTGGATCGAGTCGCTCGTAAAGGTGAGTCGCGTAGGCGAACAAACGATAATCGCGACAGAGCATGTCCCGATCGAGTTTCTATTTCGAAATAGATTTGAAAATATTTTTCTCTATCGACGGTGTTACGTAAACCCAGGTATGTACCAACACGATTTTGTATGCATCGATCGAATGACGTTTGCCGTGAGACGGATTCGTGCAAACGCAAACGGTGCCTTCAAAAAGTGGGTCTTTTATGTGCTCGATCATAAAATCATTTACTAGCTTAGCATTTTACATATCGGCATGGAATCGGCAGCTTCTCTTTAGCGGCCATATTCTTAGGATCGCTTTCCTTTTCCTTCGATGAGACACGAGCAGCTTACGTTGATGATCGGAGTCATTAGCGATCGCGCATACGTCGCATTACGCGTACACGATTCGAACGATTATGTAAAACTTGCTTACGAATTCCTAGATTTATGAATGAGCCGGATAAGTGCTAGAAGGAAAACATCGACGGTCACGTGTAAGGAATCTATCTAATTAATCGAGTTATTGCTTGCAGTGCAAGATAATACATAGATGGATCTAATATGAGGAAACGGAGTAGATACGTCGACGTTTGCTTTCATACCTTAAGGTAGTTCATACGATAATTTCATCGTCGATTGGACGAAGCTTTTCGACGAGTCGAGGAGAATAAATTGACCACGATCTAAGAGTCGTTGCTCGCGTATCCAGAATACAGGGTGCCCGTAATAATTCAATGATTCTTACCAGTCGAGTCGCACCGTAAACCTTATGGGCTCGTTCGAAGACTGCGCGCATTCTCCGCGAGAGCGATACTTTAACGAGTTATCGGGGCGCGGTTTCGTGTCGTATAAATCAAGGAAATCGTGCCGTTCGCGTTTCTTGCCCCACGCGAGTTCGACGTGTACCACCAAACGATTTTCCAACGGTGTTCGACTGTGAGAAAAGTAACGGCACCACCATAGAGCTGCTGTGCCGGTTCGCAAAGGACTACAAATTATATTGGTAAAAAAATGCCTCGGTTCGTTGACCCTTTGATAGGTTGGGCGTCGATAGTCAACCTGAAATATGCCCACAAAATCAAAGTAATAATATATATATATATATATATATAAAGTGCAACTTGGCAGATTTGTAAACGAGAAAAACATAAAATAGCGCAACAATGATAGCAATGGTAGAGAGGATATTGGCACGAGCTTCGACATATTTTATCATAGCAGAGGCCTCGTTGCAACAGCTGACAAGTGTACAGACAATATTGACGATTCCGACGATTGGTCATGGTTAAACGGTGTAATACGGTTACAGTTTACAACAAAGGACAGCAAAAATCTGAACGTGAAAGTACCCCTGGTTTGACTCGCTTACGTAAGACGAGTGGGTGGACGAAGCAGTTTAAAAGCGTGCAACGTCGAACCGTTGCAATTGCGGTTGGTAGGCGTTCGCGTAAATGAGAAAAGCCTGTCATCGTTTACTGGTATCGAGTCATCGAGACTGCAGATTTTATACATTCATGAAAAAGACGAGTAGGTCAAATTGAAAAAACAGCAAAACAGATCTCGTTAACTTATTAAGAACCAGAGTAAGGCAACGAGTCCAATAGAAATTTATTATTTAACTGTATTTTCAATTCTCTAAAACCTGCCAATTACCGTCTATATACGTGAATTTGCATAAAGTTCCATAATCTGCTTCCCAGTATTACGCCATCGCATATTTTTGAACACGGTAACACGTTTGTAGTAATCTTGTAACTCCAGATTGCAGGTCGCGGCAATAGTTGCGTCTGTCATCGCCACTGGTGTATACAGCGAGCAACCATACTCTTCGGACGTCTTTGAAAACGGAATACAAACTTTCTTGCGATCGAACGAGACGAGTCGGACTCTTTTTTTTCAAAGATTGAAGAAACGAGTTTACAAGTTACAATCTGGACAACGCGTAAAGTATTTGTTATCGAAATTTGAAAATGTTTGAATTAATTTTTGCTTATCGCAATCGAAGCAGACTACGCGTTACCGAGAAACATTATAAGCATAGAAATCTACTTAATTTCATTTTACGCACGTTTAGAAATATAACCGTGTTCGAAAAAGTTACCGGAACCGGTACCCCACCGAAGAGATAGTATAAAGCGAGGAAAAGATCGTTTGTTCTTTTAATTGTTGGTATCGTGTGCTGCTGTGCGGTCGCGTGTATCACAGAGATTAATCAACTTGTACGAGCCGCGAGTTTCCAGCCGCGGTAAACGTAATCATTGTCGCGGCATGATGGCTCAATCGTGTCTGTAATAACGCCGGTAACCACGGTTAGAAATTTTTTCGAATTCCAGTTTATACGGGTACGGCTGTTATTCTAAATGAAACAAAACGTAAGAAATACATATACCGCTGCGTTCCAACAGTCGACCATACCGTGGGTCAAACTACCTTTTCGTGAAATTATAAAGATTCTTGTTTTGAAAACGATTGAAACATATCTTTGAACCGCTGGAGTAAATTCAATCATGGTCATTCGACGACCTTTGATTCGGGCAGAACGCTTGGCTTTCGGAGACTCGGCCGATCTCTCGAAATATAATTTAGAACTTTTGAATAAATCGAGCGAAATATTCTGTGCACAATTTCGAACAGCATTCAACGTCGATTAAGTAACTAATTATATGGTATACGGGTTTAGAAACCGGTAATTACTGGTTCGCTTCGAGCAATTTTTTATGTAACTGCTGGCCGCAATGTTATTAATTACACTTAACACGAGCACGAATTACATGTATGCGCACGCATACG
>NC_135772.1:5543615-5565940 GCF_028453695.1 Augochlora pura
AACCCGGACTACTTCATCAACCAAACAATCCTGTCAGAAATAATAAAAAAGACAAACAATAAAAAATCAGCTAGCTTTGATGGCATCCCCACTATAGTAATTAAAAACCTATCTGGAAAATTCATATATCTGTATACCATCCTCTTTAACAACGCCCTCAACAACTCGTACTTCCCTAATAAATGGAAAATAGCGAAAACTATCTCCATTAAAAAAAGAGGAAAAGACGGAACCGACCCAACCAATTACAGACCTATCTCCTTACTACCTAACCTAAGCAAAACATACGAGAAAATAATCTACAGAGCCATAAACGCAATAGCCTGCAAGGAAAACATAATACCAGATGAACAATTCGGATTTAAACATAAACACTCCACCACCCACGCCATAAATAAACTAACCTCTGACATCTGCTGGGCCCTTAACAATAACCATTGTGTAGGCGCAGTACTGATTGACATCGAAAAGGCCTTTGAAACAGTTTGGCATGAAGGCCTAATTTACAAAATGATAAAACACAATTTCCCTCCCCACGTAACAAAACTAACATGGTCTATGATAGCAAATAAAAAATTCATAACTTCTGACGGTATAAACACTGCCACGCAAACTTACAAAGTTCCCAACAGACTCCAGCAGGGTACAGTTACAGCCCCCCTACTATTCAACATATTCACTTCCAATCTCCTCAAACTATTCAACATAAACAATTCCACCAACACAAAAGGTATAGGATTCGCAGACGACTTAATAATTTAGAGCATTGATTCCAAAGCCACCATCATCCAGTCAAACCTTCAGTCACTATTTGAAAAAATCCAAATTTACACCAACAACTGGAAACTTAAAATCAATTTCCTAAAATGCGAAACCAGCCTATTCAGGCCAACCCTCATAAACACCAACTACGATGTTAGGAAAAACTGGAAGAAATTCCAACTAACAGTCAACAGCACTAACCAAACATTCATCCCTCATAAAAAAAACAGTCAAATACCTGGGTATCCACCTTGATCCCTAATTAAAATTCTTTAACCACGCTGACACCCAACTCATAAAAGTAAAACAAACCTTCAACAGCCTCTCCAAAATATTCTTCAGCAATTTCCTTCAACGTAAATGCAAAATCCTGTGTTACCAATCGCTAATCAGACCAATTCTAACGTATGCGTGCCCGATATGTTTTAACATCCCAAACTACAAAATGGAAAAACTCAGAATATTTGAAAGACACTGTCTACGTGCATGTCTCTCAATGTTTAGAACGCCCGAGTCCAACTATACGAAACACTACAAAAACAAAACGCTACTGAACGCCGCGAACATAACCAGAATTGATTCGCATATAATAAAAATTTGCAGGAACCATTTTGCGAAAGCCATCCACCACCCAAACAACCAAATCTCTGGTCCCCTATATCCACAACCATTATATCACAAAAAATGCAAAACCTCAGGATTTACTCCCCCAGAAATATTCCCACACCTGGATTCAGAAAACCTAATTTCAAATAGTGACAATATACCCCTAATCTATCATATAGACAGAGGTCCCAACAGCAAAGCGATATTCTATAAAGACACAAACACCAACTTCAGATACTGCACTCACATCATCCACAAAGACAAAAAAACCGACCCCAAATCAAACAAAAATTACTGGTGGTTTAAATAAAAAGCACCCTAATCCCTATATTCACCACTAAAAAATAATAAACACAATCATGTCAACACAAAACATCTCAGCCACCCGCATCCCCCCACCTCCTCCTCGCTCAACCCGAACCTCCGCTCAAATCCCGGGCCAATAGAAATAAGACAGAAATTAAGTACTTCTAAGTAGTTCTAAGTCTTTGTAAATATTGTATATAGTTAGTACACTTAAGTCATATTTATAAACATATAGTAGCGCCATTTTTTTCCAAATTAGCCTAAAGCCATTTTTGGGCGCACCAATAAAAGAATTAATCAAGGTCATTCATCCTTACTGACCCAATTTAATTTTAAACAAGCGTTAAACTAAATCATAGCACAAACTAGGATAAGACTAGGTTTATAAGAGCCAACACAAGGTAGCGTGTACGATTTCGGTGCTGCTATACTTGGGTTCGAATCCCGTTGTAGGCAAAGTTTTTTTTCGTAAAATATATTCTATTTTTCCAATTCTATATCACATGGTTTATTTACATGACTTTACAAATATATTTGTAATGTTTTAAAAATATTTTTTAACATTTGAAAAATAGTTAAGTCAACATACATACAAAAATAGTTTTGGAGTATTTCTTATTTTACCGATTCTCTAACTACATATGTTCGCCATTACGGCTTTCTTTAATATTCTTTACATTACAGTTCATTAACTTAATTTCTAAGCTTTCCATCTTCAGCGATTACGGGTAGAATGCGAATCAGTTGTCATTTTTAGCCTGCAGCATCTCTTGTAACGTGACCTGTTAATTACACAAATATAGAAAAAAAATATATAAATGTTTAAATATTTTTCAAATGTTAAAAAATATTTCTAAAAAAATTGCAAATATATTTGTAAACTCATGTAAATAAACCATGTGATATGGAATTGGAAAAATAGAATGTATTTTACGAAGAAAAAACTTTGCCTACAACGGGATTCGAACCCGAGTATAGCAGCATCGAAATCGTACACGCTACCCATTACGCTGACCGATCAAGTTGTAATGAATGAAAACGTTTTGGTATATATCGCCCACTTCGCAATTCTTCTACTCTTTCAATTCGCATTTCCAAGGTTAAGAAATTGTTTTTTTCCACGTAATAATGTTAAAAATTGCTTAATGTACACTTGCGGTAAGAGCACCAAGTAGCATCTTTCTTTCGCACGGCAAAAACGTTGACGAATTTGGTTTTTATTTTTTTTTTACAATGTTGCAGGCGAACAAAAAATATGAGACAAATTGAGCAAACTAGTTGTGATAGTATCTTATCAGGGAATTAATATAAAAAAAACCATATTTTTAGTTTTCGAGAAATCTTCAATTTTCCGAGTTTTTGGGGGTTTTTCATTTTTGATAATCACAGTTTGCAACCTAAAAATCTGAAAAACTTCTATAATATGCGGCTCGATGTTCGAAATAAGCCACATTTTTTCAAAATTTTCGGAGGCCGCTAAAGGGGGGGAAACGGCGGAAAACTGCGAAATCTAATTTACCCTATAACTACCCTCACGGACATATTTCAGGGTTAAAATTTTGCACAGATGAGTTTTTTGGGGTCAGTTATCGAACGGTATAAGAGTCATTGAAAAACCTCTAAGGGCAGTTTTGACCATCTTAATCCGCTATGCCCTTTGGTATCCAATAATCGTTCTGCACCAGCGTCTCCGTCTTGTTGATCGCAAAATGACCTCGTTCATGGGCCATTCTTATAACCTGTAGTTGCATCCTCTTTGGCACTACCAGTCGCATTTCGTCTCCTACGTCTTTGTATAATAGTCCTCGTCTCATAGTATATCCATCTAATTTCCCTTTCATCAACTCGTCGATTTTGTTCTTTAATTCGTCATCGTCCATTTGCGCTTTCCTCAATCGTGCTGTCAATCCTTCTTCACTTTCAGTGATCGTCAAACAAGTCGGGAGTGGATTGCGACTTAGAGCGTCAACATGTCGCATACTTCGTCCTGATCGGTGCTCTATGATATATTGAAATTCTTCTAATAGCAATACCCATCTAGCTACTCGTACACAAAGATCTTTTTTGTTCATTGTCATTGTGAAAGCCTTGCAATCTGTTATGATTTTAAACTTGATGCCCAATAAATATACACGAAATCGTCTAAGCGCTTTGACAATAGCGAGTACTTCCAGCTCATAACTTGAATATTTTTCTTCAGCTGGGGACGTCTTACCGCTCGCAAAATATATTGGGTGTAATAAACCATCTTCTCCGTCGCGTTGCATCAATATGGCTCCGTATCCAAATTTTGATGCGTCTGTATGGAGCTCTGTTTCTGCTCCTGCCCGATACAGTTTAAGTATTGGTTGTCGACTAAGTTGCATCTTCAAACGTACAAAGACCTGTCTCTCAGCGTCGCTAAAATTAAATTCTACACCGGCTCTTAATAGATTTGACAAAGGTCTGGCTATTCTCGAATAATCAGCAATAAATTTTCGGAAATACCCAGTTAATCCTAAGAAAGTTTGTACTTCTCGAATGTTCCTTGGCTCTCTAAATCGTAGAACTGCTTCAGTCTTCTTCTCAGATGGTCGAACTGTTCCATCTTCAATAATGTGCCCCAAGAATTCAACGCGTTTCTTTAAGAAGCAACATTTCTTCCAGTTGATCTGCATACTGGCTTTGCTAGCTGTTTCCAACACCATCCTTAGTCTCTCTAATCCTTCGCTGTGATTGTCAGAGAGAACAATCAAATCATCCATGTATGTCAAAACAATTCCTTCGCGAATCAGATCTCGGAAGATTGCATTCACATATCGCTGAAATACCGAGGGTGAGTTGCATAATCCAAAAGGAACTCGGAGAAACTTAAACTGTCCATCAGGTAAAACAAATGCGGTATATTTAATGCTGGCAGCGTCTACTGGAACATGGAAAAAACCATTCTTCAGATCAAGTGTACTAAATATTTTCGTACCTTGTAATCGATCCAGTTGATCTTCAATGAGTGGTAGTGGGTATCGGTCTTTGACAATCTTTTTATTTAACATCCTATAGTCGATACAGAATCTGTATGATCCGTCCTTCTTCTTGACAAGTATGATTGGACTAGCATAGTCCGAGGATGACGGTCGTACAATACCTTGGCTCTTCCATTCCTGTATTTGTCGATTAACAAACTCTCGTTCGTTTGCTGCCAAACGTCGCGGTTTCATCTTTTAGCACAATTCTCATGCTAACAGTTGTCTCTGCTGCTTTCTGTGGCTCATAATCATTAATTAGCGATATTATCTCTTGCCTTGTGTTTTTATGTTCAATGTGAGATAAATCAGCTTCTCTTGCATCTCTTTCGTCGACTACGTTAATTTGCAACACTTCTAGTGGATCATCATTTACCTCGTCGTCTGGTTCAATATAAATGATACCTCTCTTTGCAGTAAAACTTCTCGGCTCTAAGAAATCGGTGCCAATCAACAATCTCTGTCTCGAAATTATATCTGAAACAACTCGAATTAGAATTGGGAAACGGTTTCCATCTATCGTTACCTCCGTTGTAAATTCTCCCAATGCTGCATGCGACGGCGATCCTATTCCTGTGAATCTTATTTTCGTCGGCTTAAGTGGAGGCGATCCGATTCTTGCGTGCTCATCTTTACACATAAGCGTAAGATCGCTCCCGGTGTCAATTAACGCTTCCACATCTTTGTCGAAAATCGTCACGGTCTTCACGTACTTCTTCAATGGGGTTTGTGTCACTGCACACATCTCTTCTGTCCCCTGATTGTCTTTCGTGCACTTCGTCGATATGTGTCCATGCTGTTTGCATTTATAACACTTCGGTCCGAGCCCCTTCGCTGGGCACGTCGTACTAATGTGGCCGGATTCACCACAATTAAAACAGCTGTTATTCGTCTTATTTGTTTTGTATCGTTTGTCATTTATGTTCTTCGCACCATGCATCGCTTTCGTTGATACGGGGTTCTGTCTTTCTCGTCGATTCGTCGAATTCGTCAATGCTTGGTCACGTAACACTATTTTGTCAAATGCGTCAATTAAATCTTGTGTTGTCGCAAAGCAATGTATACGCGCCTGATCGCGCAATGATCTATCTGGAATACCATCGATAAGGTAATCTAACATGTCAGCAGTTTCAATTGGTACTCGATTGCCCATTACGCTTTTGTCATGCGCATACTCTCTGAAGGTTTCTTCTCTTTTCCAAATTCGTACCTCGAACTTCCTTCGCATCTCAATCTTGCTACGTCTCGGTCGGTACATTCGTCCTAATTCGTCAATCAAATCGTCAAATGTCATTCGAAGATGTTCTGCTTTGGAATGCAGCCATTCGAACGCTTTCTTCTTAAGTTTCATGCCGATCAACGTCTTTGCAGCATCATCCGTCAAATCGTGCGTATTTTTCATGAATTTGATCTGTTGTTCCCAAACGTCAAAATTATCAGGTGTACCATAAAATTCACTCACTAATTCGGCAATCATTCGTAAACTTGAATGTTGTAACGATCGCGGTGTCGATACGCGTTCTTCAGTTATCCCTCGTGGTTGCGCGTCGCGAATTGGTGACGTCTGAACTTGTCTGAACATCGCTATCTCACGTCTCGCAATTTCAAGTTCACGTTGCATCAATTCGTACTCACGTTTAAAGAGTTGTTGTTCTCTTTCTCGATTCTCAATTTCTATGTCACGCCTATTTACTTCGCGTTCACGCTCACCTCCCGTTTCTTCGATCACACGATCATGTCTATTCCTTCCTTGTTCGTCTTGGCAATTCTCAGCGTCTAAACCTCCCTCAACGTTACTTTCTAACCACAGTCCCTTCGGATCCTTCTCTATTAATCTAGCAATAATATCGACTTTTGATCCTCCAGCAGACAACCCTTGCGCTCTTGCTTTATTCCTCAATTCGCCAATAGAAAAGTTATAGCGCTCGGCTATGCCAGCTGCGTCTTCTGGTTGATACATCGTTACGATTTTATTTTGCGTCGCCATATTTCTTCGTCGGATTTTTGTTGTCAATCACACGTCTTTTTCCTGTGGGTCGTCTAATAAACTCTTTTGCAAAATCGCTCGTCTTCTTCCGGTCTCTCTCTATCTCTCTTACACATATTCATCCTTTTCGCTTTCTTTTAATAACACTCATACACATTCATACTCATTCGTCTCATTCTAAAAACATTTGTCTCTACACACTCTCATTATACTACACTACTTTTGATTTTAATACCTTCTTCGAATGAAATTAAATGTTAAACAATATTTTGGAGTTTTTTTTATATCGTTCCGAAGTTTAACTTTATACTTACTTTTGTGCATTAATTTAACGTTTTTTGTATTTGAAACCATTTTGTGGAGGAGGGGGGGTTTTGGGGGTGGGGGGTTGTTTTTAACAATTCTTAGAGCTTTTTGGAGGGTTTACTATTGGGTTGTTCGGAAAGTAATTTCGTTTTTTTCTTATGAAAATGAAAAACAATTTTCGTATAATAAACAAATATTTTATTAAATTTGATATTGGCCATTCTGTTCCCAGTACCTTTTGTTATCTTTCTGGTAATAGCATGATTCCACGCTCATAAAATTTTTGGTCTTTGCTGGCAAAAAACTGATCGAGGTGGTTTTTGACCTTCTCATTTGAAGCGAAGGTTTTACCGTCTAAAAAATTTTGCAGCGACCGGAACAAATCATAATTCGAAGGTGCCAGATCTGAAGAATATGACGGGTGTCGCATTGTATCCCATTCAAGCAGTAAATGCTTTTGGCGAGTGATCAAACTTGTATGAGGTCTCGCATTATCTTGGTGGAACACTACGCCTTTTCTGTTGATTAATTCTGGCCTTTTCTGTTGAAGTGCATCACTCAGTTTGCCCAGCTGATGACAGTAGACTTCCGAATTAATTGTTGTGTTATCCGATAAAAGCTGAAAAAAACAATTCCTTTAAAATCCCACCAAACAGACAGCATCACCCTTTTTTGATGGATATTGGCTTTGAAAATGCTTTGTGCCGGTTCATCTTCTTTGTTCCATGATCTCTTGCGTTTCACATTGTTATATACAACCCATTTTTCGCCCCCAGTAATGATCCGCTTCAAAAATGGATAATTTTCGTGACGTTTGAGAGCGAATCACAGACGTCAACGCAACGACACTAATTTCTCTCCGTGAGAACATGGGGAACCCATATATCGAGCCTTGAGGTTAAACCCAGGCCTTTTAAGTGGTCATAAACAATTGAATTTGATCAATTGAACCTCTCACCGATCTCACGTGTTGTTATTCGCCGATTTGCATCAACTAATGCCTTTACCGTGACTTTATCAGCTTGAACCAGCCTTCCAGAACGTGGTGCTTCTTCGACATCAAAATTGCTTGATCGATATTTTGCAAACCATTTCTGGCACTGGCGTACTGTCAACACATCTTCTTCATACATATCGATTAATTTCTTCCTGGCTTGAATATCATTTTTACCTTTTCTATAATAAAAAAGTAAAATGTGACGAAAATGCTGCCTATTGTTCTCCATATTTAAAAGGGCACCAACCAAAAACTACTCTGTATAATCAATTGGACTTTTTCACAATCAAGCCTTGCTATATCAGCTCTCAAAACATATAATGACTATGCGGCTTAAGTGTGAAGTTGGGTGTAAAAAATACAATTAAATTCTCTGTTAGGAAAAAACGAAATTACTTTCCGAACAACCCAATAATATCATTTGAATGCTCCTTTGGGGGACCAATTGTTTTACGTTGATATCTTCTGTACGCTTGTTTGCGTGAATTCATTGTTGTGGAGACTTTTTGTGGGTTAATTTGTCGGAGTTTTTTTGTGGGAACCAAAGTCCCAAGCAAACTCAACTACTTGGCCTATTTTACGTTGCCCTGGTAATGTTTTTTATTGTGATTTCACTTCTTTTTGCTATTGTTATTGTGTTGGGTTGTTGCAGTACTTTCTTTAAATTTAAATAAAATTTCGAGCGTCTTTTTCATATCATAATATGATTTATGATAGTATATTGCGATTGCGATGTATTTTCTAAGATAAACATAGAAGCGTCTTTGGCACCTCGAGGCCAACGTGTCGGATGTGACGCATCCGGCCAACGTACCCTTTGCACCATCAGTCATACTTCGGCCACACCATGACGCACCCCGCCAACGCATCGAACATCACAACAAAATGACAAATATTTTTGCCACTCCAAAAAACAAGATAGTCAAACCAAAACACCGCGTCATCCCCGGTCCCCCAGATTTCCCCAAATGAGCAATAGTCATCCCCACCAGACCTTAACCTTATGGAAGGGCCAACCTGGAAAAACATATATATACCTTGACTTCAAAAATAAAGACAGTATTCATTTTCATCTCAAGCGAGTCGTTACTCTGTTCGATCCCTGATCCAACTTCGTGTACGGGTTAGCCATAAGTCGCGCCTAAGGAAAGTAATATTACGAAGTACGACACAATTGTTCTAATCTACGGATAGACCAATTGTCCGTACGGTTACTATCCTCGATATAGTACTTTGTTTAAACAATAAGACTATACTATAGTCTCCCCCTCACTACGGTTAGGGCGAGTCAGTTGGACCATATCCTATTTGTCCGGTTCGCAGTCCCGTGACACGGACGAGTGTTACAATCATCGGCATGTATCCATTTAGAATTCTTTTGTCTTAGGAGGCAGGTGTAATGCCCTTTATTAATAGATTCGCCATGACGCTATGTGCAATATCGTAGTGGGAACAGCCTTGATGTTCGCATTATTAATTTTTGAAACCATCTGATTCTGAACAGAAAATATCTTTAAATGAATTATTACGAGCTGACTAGCAGATGTTATGTCAGCTTTATGTATCCTGCTACTTTCACAATGCTCGCATGGACCATCGAAAGCATGCGATTTTGAAAATGTTGCCGATACCATTTCTTGGAGGTTCATGCTTTTCGTCGTATTTATCGTCGGTATTGACACAGATAAAATATAACTTTTTACATGTGTAACTATCGTATGGTTGCAAGTTGTACAACGGATAGTACGAGATAATTGCTGTTCCGTTATCAATTTCAACTCATGCACGTGTTGGATTAATGTGAGCAGAAATTCTGATGCGTCCTGTTGAACATTTTGTATGAATGTACCGCCTACTAGTTCACGTACTGCAGAAGGACTCAGTGAGGTACTTTTCTTATTCATATAATCATCTGCTAAAATTTTTAATTGGTCATTGAAATCAAGTTGAAGATGTGCACTTCGCATATTCGTACAATGTAACAAACATTGTATACATACGTTGGCGTAACAAGAAACATGATCTTTGTTAACAAATTCTTTTACATACACAATGATTGGATTATCGTTGTTCATTATATTTTGCGATTTCATTATATTAATTGACATAGCCCAATGTGAATCGATAACACGAGATGTCTTGCTTGTGGCATTCTCAATAGACGGAAGGTTCGATCTGTACATATGCCTTAAGCGGTTGTTATACCTACAGCAATGATAATATCATGTAGTGGTTAACAAAATATACATAAGCTGTGGTAGTCATGAAATATCCGAAATTTCAAAAGTATGACACACCGATGTTCCAAACATGTTGAACTATCGACATTATTAATAAAATGATATGCGAAAATGTTCAATTATCAGGAAACAAATTCAATGGATAAAGTATGCATATTGTTACGAACACCGGATGGATGACCGGTGCCGCCTCGGAATTCCCTTGCCGGAATAAAAGACGACAACACGGTTCAGGGTCTTCCAATCGAGCTGAACTTTGGCAGTGGCTATTTTGACAGCGAACTTGACACATTGTATTTAATAATTCGAAATATTGTATTGTATAAACGAAAGTAGAACTTGATATATTGTATTGTATAAAACGAAAGTTAATAATAGATATGCCGCGGACTTGCGGAACGGGGCGACGGGAACCGGACGAGGTTCCCGAAGAACGCAACATTGGTGTCAGAAGTGGGATTCTGCCCACTTCGGCAACTGAAAATGGATGGCAGGACTTGTTCGCGGCGTTCCAGCAGACGGTTATCGGTCGGCTGGAGGAGCAGTATGAGCAGTCTCGGCTGTTGGGACAGCAGGAACGTGCGGCACAGGATGCAGTCAATTCTGCGATGGAGGCGCGCATCCAGAGCATGGAGAGACTTATTCAGGTGCTATCGTTACCTGCTCACATTGCCGGGGGTGACCGAGAGTCTCGCGACAGGGGAAGTGCGGAGCGGGTAGGAGCCATTGGGGAGAGAGGTGTAAATATGGCTGCGAGGAAAGTGGGGAATAATTTCGGTAAAAGTTCACTTCCTGCAGCGCTCCCTGTTGTAAATATTGCCGCAAGGGAAGTGGGAAATAATTTTGTAAATAGTAGTTTAAGTTCACTTCCCGTGGCTGGTCCTGGGCCCTCTTCCGCTCCCGCACTTCCCGCGGCAGATCCTGGACCCTCTTCCGCTCCGTTTTCGATTTTTCATTTGCCTGTGCAAGATCAGGTTCAAAGTCGCGTATCCCTTGATTTGGGATACGCAGAATATGACGGAAGAACGTCTTGGGAAGAGTACTTCATTCAATTTGAAGCTATTTCGCGGGCAAATGGTTGGAATGAGGCGAGGAAGGCAACGGCCTTGGTCGCTTCATTGCAGGGATCGGCGCGGAGTGTTTTGACTTCTCTTTCCGCTGCCTAAATTTCTGATTTTACGTCTCTTGTTTCGCCTTTAGAGCTCAGATTTGGAGCTAAAAATTTAGCTAATTTAAATTATGTTCTGTTTCAAAATTGTCGGCAGCGTAGAGGGGAATCCATTTCCTCATTGGCCGGAGAGATTGAGAGACTGGCTAATGCCGCATTTGCGGATTGTCCAGCGGAAACGCGGGACAAGCTTGCCGCCTCTCAATTCGTCACCGCTGTGAACAATGAGGAAATGAAAAAGGCTCTTCGTCTCAGCGGCTTTGTCTCCTTGAGAGAGGTTGTCACTAGAGCGCTGGAGATGGAGGCCATGGACAGGCTGTCGCGAGACTCGGTGCGAGAAATCGCGGATGTAAATAGAGAAATGGGGGTTCTGAAAACTGATTCGAATTTTGCGTTTTCGAGAACCTCCTGGAAGAATGGATCCGGAATGAGAAATCCCAGAAAGCAAAGATTAGAAGATGATCGGACGTGCTGGAACTGTGGAGGAACAGGGCATATCAGGAGGGATTGCTTTAAGAGGAGGAGCGATGAAGAAGAACGAAAGGGAAAAGAGAAGAAATCAGCGCAATGGAGGATCGTCAGCAGCTGGGCACTTTTGAATCAATAAAACATTGATAACGACACGGAATATATTTCGTGGATCAAAGATAAAATTGAAGAATCCATGAGTATGAGATAGAGTGTGGCTGTATCAACCACGAAAAAAAAAAAAGGAAAATGTTCGAAGTTGCAATCGGACTGGAAAGGACCATATAACGTAGTGGGCAAGCTGAATGATCATATACACTGTATTCAGCGCTCGCCTGGGAGTAAATGCAAGGTTTTTCATGTTAATCGTCTGGCAAGATTTAGAGATTAATCCATTTCCTTAGCAAGAAGATGCGGAAAAGTCAAAGAAGAGAAGAAACAAGTGCTCAAGAAACGTCAAGAGGCAAGAGGAGCTAAGGAAAGCAGGAAATTAATGAATAATGTCCACTGAATTTGCTTCCTGGGAAGTCACGAGATCAGCAGATGACGACGGAGGATCTGATGATCACGTATAGCTTCCGCTGTTAGACGTCTGGGGCTAGGTCCAGGTTAACTGGCTCCTGGCAGGACGCTGGGAATGCTGTGATCTTGGATTTGCCGGCCGATTTTGTTTCCTGTGCTTGCTAGGTGATCAGTGTCGTTGATTGACACACGAGCACTGACACGCCTTGTTCAGGGTTCTTTTACGTGGTTTTTCCCTGAACCATAGGACGAATGTCAAGGCGTGGTTTGTCTGGTAAAGGCCACGTAGGTATTAATTGCTTATTACTTCTTTGTCAGACAGGAGTGCAAGTTACAGAAGATCTGAATTCTTTGCCACGGTCGGGACGACCGTTTTTCGAAAGGGAGAAATATTGTATTGTATAAACGAAAGTAGAACTTGATATATTGTATTGTATAAAACGAAAGTAAATAAGAAATGATAAATATGCCGCGGACTCGCGGAACGGGGCGACGGGAACCGGACGAGGTTCCCGAAGATCGTAACAATATTCTTTCCTAATTCACACGAAGGAAAGAAAACCTCTGAGGTGGGAAAAACATCTGAAATTCAAGTGGCCTGCGAGCCCTGAGTCGAATGTCATTCTTTTGAGTGCATTCTGACCAACGCCACGAAGCAGAAACGCACGTAAGTACATATCGCTTCATGATATTACTCGGTTTTTATTTATTCACATTATGAATATAATCGGACCATTGCATCCGCGTGATCGACCGTAATTTTTAAATTCTCCGTCTGAAATATACCATATCGAAATAGACATACGGTTTTCGGTATTTTTTCTGTATCTTTTTAATACAACCCATACATTGGTTTCTAATTGGTGCCTCATAGATATATTATTCTAGTAAAAATATAAAATTAAAAATTGTCAATTGCTATTAAAATCGCTTGATTCTCTATTCGGTTTCATTGTCTTTGGTCCGCTTACATTGTCTTTCACGTTCGAAGCTCGACACGCTCGGCATCACTTTTACATTAGCTGGCAACAGTTATTTAAAGATTTATTCGACGGATGAATAATTTTTTTAGTCGAACTTTTGAATAAAGATTATATTTAGCTTTCATTCGTTATTCTAAATTTTCATTTACATAAACATTTTGCCCAACTCTGGTTGGTAACGCGTACCCGGAGTTTTATCGCCACGTGGTCCGCTGCTTGTTTGCTTGGATTAGACTCGGCAGTGCCGTAGCTATGTATGATCAAAGTCGATAGCGACATACAATGGGGCACCCATTCTGTGTAAATAACGTGTGATTCATTTTCCAACATTGAAGTTTTCTATCTGTAGATTTTGTTTTATATTCTTGAGTCGAATATGGTTTGATGAAATCTTGTTCTTAGCTAAGAACGCAACACTGAAATATAAAGAAACAAAAGATGATCACGCATAGTTACGACACTTCCGAGTCAATAGGAGCAAGTAGCAGACGACACACCGGAAAAACGCCGCGTACGCATTGCCGGCAGATATTTTTTCGATCTATACAAATTTAAAACCGTATCGACACTTTCGCGATAGTTTTTTCTTAAAAAATATCTGCCGAATCGGATGCCATGGTCAGTTTCTGTCCCAAATAAACATCTTCGCATAATTTAATTTTATTACATAATTTTTTTATTATTTTCAGCTCTTTCATTCAACGCAACAAACTCACGGAGAAACAGTAAGTATTTTTTTCTAATTTGTCTACATATTTTACTTTTATATGTACATTTCAATAAGTAATTTCAATTAATTCTCTTTTTTAGTGAACACAGACCAAGAACAACTGGTAAAGCATTTGCAGACAATGAAGACAATGGCAGGTAAGCTAGGAACTTGCCCATATTTCTGTAGGATAGCCAGATTGCGTCTTGCATGTTTCCCCACTCTCTACTTTATATGGTTTTGTATTAGCAGTGGTATCTTTCAATGTTGACAAAGATTTTACTCTTAATTCTTTTCTTAGTTACCACTGAAGCAACGGAGTGCCAACTGCATCCCCGGTGGCAGACGCAATGGCGTTGCCTCCCCTTCAGGGTAAGTTCAAATAATTAATACCGGCCGCACATATTACTGTAAGCAGAGAGATTTCCGGCTGATTTAATGAAATTTTTTTTTGTTAAACCAGAAATGTTCCATCAATTTTTAATATTTATGCAGCAGCAACAACTACAACAGCAGCAGCAAAAAGAAGAGGGAGGCAGTGATGCTGCTAAAGTAAAGCAGCTTTGTAAGTTATACTTTAACATTTTTCGGGAAATTACGTAAATTAGTAGAGGCAGTACTGAAGTAATGTCTAAATTATGTATGTATTTACTTTTTATATATTACAGAGAAGTTTTACACTTCTCATCCCAATTTAAATACGTAGAAAATGGTGCATAACTTTCTTTTTGTAGATAGAGGAACATCTGCGGGCTTTTCCCGAAGTGGCCGTCGAGGCCGGGGTGTTGGATGTCGAATTATTATTATTAATAAATAATTTAATTAACAAGAAATGTACGTTTTCATTTTTCTATCTTCTTTTTATCCCTTAGTCTGTCGGCATTTTTCCTATAAAATCCTATTGATTTATTTTTGTTTTTTTTTCAGTTCACTAAAATAACTAATCAATATATATATATATATTTTTTATAATGTAGTTTACATATGTTACTAGATTATTAAGAATTCAATTCATTTTGTGTTCCCGCTTTCCTCAAAATACCCATATTACCAAACTTCCCTATGCACCGATGTAACGTAATCTCAGTCATCCGCTCACACAATAAAAAGTTATTATTATTAACAATTCGATTCATTTTGTGTTCCCGCTTTCTTCAAAATACCCATAGTACCAAACTTCCCTATGCACCGATGTAATATACTTTATGGATATTTTGTACAAGTACTGGCACCGTTCATAATTAATACAAATAGAAATAATAATTCACATATGTCATACAAAATTGAAATCTTTAAGGCTTTAACAATTCTTAATTGAAAAATATTAAAATATTTCATACAAAATTGAAATCTTTAAGGCTCTGACAATTGTTAATTGTATAAATAGAGAACTAAATATTAAATAAATGCAAGTAGAGATTCATCTTAATGTAATATTCATTCAGAACTTATTATTACATTTCATAACCAATTCGTTCAAAATCACAACATTAATTGGGATTCTTACATTATTAGCTTTCATTATTTTTTTTAACCTATATATTCATTCAGAACTTATAATTACATTTCATAACCTATCCGTTCAAAATCACAATTTGACGAAATCTGACAGCTGCGTTGTAACACGCTTGGTTATAGCTGATTGAAGCTGAGTATTAGACTGCGCTCACCTGCCATCTAGCAGTTAAAAATGTGTGACCCAGAAAAGTATACAGGGTGTTTCTCAATTATTATAACTCCGGGAAATGGGGGGTATGATATATTCACCTAATGTAGCAGCATGAGTTTCTGGCCACCTGATGCGATCGAAAAGTTGATTAAAAAAACTCACAAAAAAATCCCGGGACATTCCACGGGAATGTACGTTAAGGGGTCTTAAAGTAGTCACTTTCATCTTTAATTTAGGCTCTATACAGCCCAAATTGCTCCACGGATACATGATTAAAAACTCACCTAATTTCACAGGATGACCTCTTGGCCACCTGATATCCTGGAAGGAGTGATTCAAAAAATCATTAAAAAAACCAGGGTATTCCACGGGAATGAACATTCCGGGAACTTAAAGTAGACACTTTCAGCTCATGTTTCCGTTTAGTAATTTGGACTTTATGTAGCTTACATTGAAGCTGAAAGTGTCTACTTTAAGACCCTAGAACGTACATTCCCGTAGAATGTCCTGTGATTTTTTTATGATTTTTTTAATCAACTTTTCGATCGTATCAGGTGGCCAGGAGCTCATGCTGCTAGATTAGGTGAGTTATTAATCATGTTCCCGAGGAGAAATTTGGACTTTATATAGCTTAAATTGAAGCTGAAAGTGTCTACTTTAGGTCCCCGGAACGTACATTCCGGTGAAATATCCCGGGATTTTTTGATGATCTTTTAAATCAACTTTTCGACCGTATCAGATGGCCAGTAGCTCATGCCGGGAGATTAGATGAGTTTTTAGTCATGTTTCCGTGGAGCAATTTGGACTTTATTTAGCTTGAATTGAAGCTGAAAGTGTCTACTTTAAGACCTCGGAACGTACATTTCCGTAAAATGTCCCGGGATTTTTTAGGTAATTGTATGAGGATTAATAGCAACTGTTAATAAATGAAAATTATTTTTCACTTTGATCGGATTGAGGAAACCTATTCTAAATTACATATAGTTCGCATTGTTCTTGTTTCTATTACTCTTATCAATGTTTGTATTTTAGTTCAGTTTAATCAATGCGTTTGCCCATTATGTGTTAATGCTTACGAAACTTACTGTGGTTTTTCATGCATTTATACATTATTTAATTCCTTCTTACTGGAGTAGTAATATTCCTTTGTATCCACAGTCTTAGACGAAGTAATAAGTAGAAACAGATACATAATGGACGAACACATAAACCCATTAATTGCCAAGATCTCCATTTAGGGATTTTTAAATTTTATGTACACCACTTGGCGTGAAAAATATATCAGGCGCGTTTGACAATTTAATGCCATTTTATACATTTCAGTCAATATTGTTTATAGCAGACGGTGTGTATTTTGTATTCGTTTCTTGTCAACAAGTGAACACATTTGGAAATCATCTATAAGTTGAATACAACATCATATTTGATTTTCATACAACATCATCAATGATCATATTTGAAGCATGATATTTTTGGTTTGGTTTGTATACATATTATAATTAAATACCATACATAAATATAAAGATTATATAACATAATTCATACAATAATAAAATTTCTTATTAATATTTTTTATTATTGCAAGCTGTCACAACGACCCATTTGTGAGTTTCTAATAAAAATATAAAATATTTCAATAATAAAGCATAATTTGAATATAATTATATTCTTACACGCCGCTTAATGCATATGCATAACTTTCCCCGTCAAAAATAAAAACGAATTTGGCAGTTAATGGGTTAACCATCATTGGTCAATATTTGAGACAAATATTGTAGATCACCGAACATGTATATGCGTATAATCAAAGCCAGTTTGTTTTATCTCAGGGAAGTATGATTATGATAAATTTGGATAATGTCCAAAAAAATGTAAATCAATCGCGTAGACATTTGAAATGGTAATTGATTTTATGATAACATCAAGGTTTTGATTGTGGTGGCAAGAAGTATTCCTGCAACTGCTCACTTCGAAACATTTTAAGCGTGCGAAACGGCAATCTATTTAATAAAACAAAACATGGTCTACGACATAAATTACAATTTATAATAGAAACAATAATGATACTAATCCGTAGGTTAAATAATGACAAATTAAGTTTCTCATTCGCTTGACTTGACGCATATTTGACACACGGGCTGCCATAGCTACGCAATACTTTTACACAACATTTTGCACACCGATAGAACACATGGTGACACTGATAATTCTTATTGTTAATAAACGCATAATAATATGCAACCAAGCACACACAGATAGTGTAGATATGTACTTATTCTTTAAAAAAAAAGACAAACACCGGACATCTAAAACTCTGTGTGAGGTCGTTTCGCCAGCCAATCAGTGATCGCAGGTATCTCGTGAACTCTTTTCTTCAACGCCCGTAGTCCAGGAAAATTTTCTAATGCGTTTCCGCCGAATATATTTTCGAAATTCTCGAGTGCTACAGCGAACACGAAGTCCGTCCACGTGGTCTGGAAAACGGGAGTTCATTAGAATAAGTATTTTGTAAAATTCTACTGCTGAATATTAAAGGTATCAATATATGACACGCATACAACAATCTTCATACACATTGAAGAAAACTAAAATGTTGAGGGATGCTATTTGATGTTTTACTGATTGACACATGCTCTTTTATACAGTTTATAAACGCTTACACAAGAATCATAATATTTCTCATACTTATTCACATCAGTGAAATATTTTAAATATTTGAAATAAATAAATAAAATATTTTAAAAAATTTTAAGAACGTTTTAAAAGATATTCGAATTCTTACGTCAACCACTGCCTATCTACAGATGGCCATAAAAATATTTGGACATACTTTAACATGGAATAAATTTAAAACATTGGATCAAATGACTTTAACTTTTTTGAAATATTAAATCGTTGATTAAACGATCACTAAAAAATTGTTTGCAAAAATTGAAGTTATCAAAAGAAAAATTAAAACTTATATTCTTAAACCCTTTTATTTGCGTGAACAATAAAATCTTAAATATTGCATTTTGTAGATCTCGGTATCTTATATGCTAATTTGAAATATGAACATTTCATCGAAATCAGTTAACGTTGCGTGTCCCAATGTTCTCGTGACTGTATACTCGGGCTTTAATTGATAAGAAAACTAATTCTGAACATTATCTACGCTTTCAAAGTATAGAAATCGAACGTTGCCAGTTTAATAGTGTCAATTATTCCCAAAAGCTCTTAATCCTCGGTTAAGACCGCGAAATTGTAATGTCGACATTACTGTTTGATTGTGCATAATGCACTGGAAGCTTAAATGTCAGATAGGCAATACAGTTCGTCTTTACTTTTCATCCAATACCGACAAAAGTTTCCTCGTAGATACTAAAATTTTAATATCAAATCAACTGGAACGGCAACTTACGGTAGATCCGACGGTGTAGCCTCCATTCTCGCCAACAGTTTGCTCAAACTTGTTCAAGTAAAACGGTATCGTTTCTCTCAGAAGTTTCGCCTTCTTCTCTTCTTTCTTGAAATGGTCATCTTCGGTACGGTACTGGGATATTACTGAAATGAATTACGCCAAACCACGGGTTACAATTATTTTCACCAAAAATCATCAACCGAAAAAGTTCGTATTTTCGATGTTTTTCCCTAAGCTTCCTTCGCGCGATGAAAACTTTGTTAGCGCAACGCGTTACCATGCAGTAACATGGCTCTTTTGTCCATGAGTTTTGTAGCAATAGACATAATTGCTATGGCCATTAAAAGATGAACGTTATCTCGAGAGAATACAAAAAAATCCGGATCTCCAAAACATTCAGGTGCGGTGAGCACGGTAAATTATCGGAGGAATAAAGCGGATCTAAGAAAAATCAACCAGCATTCGGCACGGGCAACCCGTTTCAATCGCAAATGATACCGACGCCGATTATTTCTCTTGTTAGCAGACAGAAAAAACGATATCACCGATAATAATATTACTTGATCGACGTTCCTGCCAGCCTTCCACTATTCGCTAGCGGTATTATCAATCACGGCATGAATTTCCTATTTCCTATGCGAACGACGGGGAAAAAAGGCGAAGCCAAATTGCGGGCACGTGTTCGTACTAATTCTGTTCTGGTCAATTTATGCGATGTACGCTCGGATCGTTAACGCGTCGTGTAAACAGACGTGGCGTTATGTAATCATGCACATCGCAATTGGAAATTAGTGCTCTATTGGGCACAGAATCTTCCCACGCCGGCTAGCGATTCATTGAACAATATTGTCGTCATTTCGATTCTAATTGCAGATGGGTGCTGCTAATAGTGTTAATAAAATGTACATGTACTACATGCGAGGTTAAACATTCGATCACACGAATCATGTTTCTGTTAATATGAAATTACTGAGGTATAAGAGCTTAAAGTTGCTTTTGCATAACTCCTTTTTAAATGCTTTTCTATTTATTGCTTTTGCATAACTTCTTTTCACATGCTTTTCTATTTTTTTCTTTAAGATAAACGTGAGCTTCCGTATTACTTAATGGAAGCGGTTGCTAAAAGTTTAGATGAAATTTTCATGATTCTGACGCCAAAATTAATAGAAGCTTTTTTACTTAAGGGTTATCGGCGAAACTGCATCTTTTTCTTACAATTTTAGATAAATTCTTAAGATCATACAAAATGAATCGATAAAATACAAAATAATTTTCAATTGAAACTATGTAAAATAAAAGCCAGCTTGGATAAAAATGTAAGCAAAAAACAGTGTTCCGGACAAAATGATTAAACAGAACCAATAGAAATGTTTGAGTGAGTTTTTATGCTATGTTTTTATAATTATGGACCCGGTATATTAGAATTTTCTATGCATGCAAAGTAGTTACTCCAGACTCATCAGTGTTATTATTTTCCGTAACATTGTTTCGAAAATATACAGTACTTTTATATTTAAGTATATTTAAGTGATACATATAGATATACTTGTAGTATACTGTTTTTATAATTTAATAGAAATAATGGAGAAATATATATTCTTTCCAGTTATAGCTAACAAGTAATGCTTCGTTTATGACAATAACGACGATCGTGGCGTTAATTAGCTTCTTCTTCTTCTTCTATCCAGAGGAACTAAAGAGAAAATATGGGAAAGCAGAATTAATACGACGGGGTAATTATTGTAATAAAACTTAGCCCTAACCTAGTTCCTTTCATTTTACTGTAGCCTAACGATTTCACTCGGAAATGGTCCCATAATATTCTCTGATACGAGTGTACGTATTATTCAGCTGCAATATCTCCCTTTATATCAGGCACCGGTGTCATTTATAGTTTTCCTTTATTGAATCGGAAATAAGCAAAGGCATTCGAAAAAAGAAATTGAAATGAAAGAGACAGGAAGTTTTTAATCTTAAACAGCACTTAATATGAGTCAGTGGAAAACACTACCAATTGCAGAAAAGCAGATTTTTATCCGACTTCAATTAGTATTGATATTAATACTTTCATTCTAGGAATAAATGAAGATTTTATAATTGAGTCCAAGACTTATAATAAATATTGTAGTTTTCTAGAGTTTATTAGCATTCAAGATAATTCCAGATTTGTTTTAAACGTTAGTAAAAATATTGCAATCGTGTGGACTAATTTCAAACTGGAATGCAAATAAGTAATTTTATATCAAATAATCCTTGAGTCATGTTGAAAAATAATATTGTTAAATTCAAACATAAATAATGAATGGGAAATTGATTTTGATACTCATATATTAATATATCGATACATCGATTGAAAAGGATGAATGTAATTCCTTATGTTTTAATACGTTAATTTACGATATATCTGGTTATTAATTTATTGGCATACATTCTCACATCTTTGGAATACAATAAGAGATACAGGACTTCTTCGTAAAAGTTGTGAATCTCCAAATTTTTCAACGAATTAGAAAGAACTTCTCAATTGCTTCTCGCATGCACGATTCGTAAAAGAACGGTGATTAATCTGATGTTTTTTGGAAAAATTGATAAATCTATAATAAACTTCCACATCCTATAATTACGTAATGTTTGATAGGATACAAATCCCAATTTTCGTGCCCACGAATTAAAAACTAAAAACTTGAATTAAAAATATAGAAAAATGAAAGTGTTATACATAAATTGATGATCTATATTTTTTTTTATTAAGTTTTCCTATTAATATTTTAGACTCAGGAAGATGTTTAAATTTATTTATAAAACTTTCCTTTTTCTATACGCTCTTAATCCGGGAACACGGAAATTGTGAGAGGCGTGATAATTGGGACACCTACCTTATCATATTTAGGTATACATGTACAGTCGTTCACAAGAGTGTTCGTACACCTTTGAAAATGCAATACATTTTTAAAACTGGTTTAAATGACTTGAACTTTTTTGAAATGATAAATGGACTAATCTACTAAACAATGACTAAGATGTTTTTCTTTCTAAAATTTTACTATCATTTGGAATGCCAACAAATTTCATCTGAGCCTATAATGAAAGTTTGAGAAATGCGTTTTTTAGATGATACTAGCAAACCCGGCGAACTCCGTTTCGCCACCAGACGGCTTCGTTTTTTGTAACATTTCGTTTGGGGATTAAAAGATGAAGAA